>NC_134487.1:264123382-264188382 GCF_040206685.1 Ascaphus truei | reverse complement strand
AATGTGGCTCCTTCTTATTTCCTTAATATGTCTACATCTACATGCAACATTGTGTTACATCCAGTGTGGTTGACATCTAAGATTAGATTAACCTCTTCCCTGACAGATACGGGGCAAACAGCAAAACGTGCGTGCGTGCGTGCGTGCGTGCGTGCGTGCGTGTGTGTGTGTGTGTGTTCCGGTCTGTTTTATTACATGTAATATATTATAGTCTACTTTTAATTCAGTTTTACGTTGAAGGGCTGTAAAAGACACAGATATATTAAGCATTGTTGTGCAATAAAATATAACCATTTCTTAAGCAATTAAGATTGTGTTTTTGTAGCTCAGAATTGCAGAAGTCAGCACCCCCCTGTGACATTATTTTAATACATTGGAAAATATTGAATACTTACATCAGTGACGTTACATACATCACTCATGTAGCTGTTATGCTTAATATCCAATGAAACTGTATGTTCCTTAATCCTTTCATTCCTTAATTCAGAGGTTTACAGCACTAATTACTTCATGCACCTGCCACAACTGAGCCAAATAGTTAATGTTGCCTGATTTATGGATTTGTGCTGTGAATCAGAGGGCAGAGGGAAGTTTGAAAACTGGGACTGGGCTGATATATATATATATATATCCCTGCAGCCAATACATATTTCCAAATGAGTTTTATAGACTAAGGCTGCGTCCATAGATGGACAAGCCGTGCTGAGGCGTGCGGACGCTCAGCGCTGAGCCCCTGCATCCTCAATGAGGATGCCTTCAGAGGGGGCTCACGCGAGCGTCCGCAGGCGTGCTCAGGCTTTGGAGTTTTCAGCCGAGCGCCAAGCTGTTTTTCAGTGTGCTGTCGGCTGAAAACATCCAATCAGCCTTCAGCAGCGTCAACGTCACGGCGCCGTGACGTCGGCGCCGTGACATTGACGTCAGTGCGTCGTGGGCGATTGGCCCAGCGACGTCACTGCCCCGCCTCCAACCACCTCCCCCCCGGCTCCCTTCGCGCACGCTGGCTCGCCTGCAAGTCTGTGCAATCGCGCTGACTGAAGCAGGCGAGCCTCAGCGTTAGCGCGCCTCCGCTCTCCCCACACCTCTATGGCCCGGTCCTAACACACTTGATGATTGCATGCAATGGCAAGACAATGTCAGGTTCTTTTGCAAGTGTCAATGTGTATCTTTCTCACATTAAACATTTTATTTGTACTTGGAGAACAGCAAACAATCTTTTTCTTTTTTTTTTCCAAAAAGGATTAGCAGGGAAAAAATAAAAAGGGTCAGAAAGCACCCGCGGGTATCAAACCCCGGAAGGTTGTTCAGTAGGGAAACTGGTTTCAACAGAAGTAACCGCTGAGCTAAAGCCGGCCCAGAAGAAACAGCTATCTGAATGATATTAGTATTGTGAGAGCAGCTGACATCACCTGGCAGAGGCTGTTGTTGTTTTTTTATTTGATACAATGATAGCAGGTCTTTTGAAGCAAACATACCTGATTTGTCAAGTGGCTTCTTCTTATTTCTGTAATATGTCTACATCTACTTGAAACTTTGTATTACATCTAGTGAGGTTGACATCTAAGATTAGATTAACCTCTTCCCTGACAGATAGGGGGCAAACAGTACTTTGCAATGCTTTGGAAAGCAAGGAGGTAGCAGAACATATACATTATGTTTTTTTTGTAATATTTCCCATAATATCATTCATATATATATAAATATATATATATAAATATATATATATATATATATATATATTATATATATATATATATATTTATATATATATATATATATATATATATATATATATATATAGGGCTCGACAAATGCACTCACCCGCATGCCACGGGCGAGTGCATTTTGGCCGCTGTCGAGTGCTTACCTACGGCGAGTTCCGGCAGCATGGTGCGACGATCTCCGTCTTCTCCCTTGCAAATTGGCTCTTTCCCCTGCAGGTCCTGATAAAATGGCCGTGCGACGTCAAATGACGCCACGTTGCCATGGCAACGGGCCGCTACGTGACGTCGTGACTGACTCACGTTCACACAGCCAGTTAAACCACTCACAGACAGCTGTTTCGAGCTTTATGGGTCTCATCTGTGTGAGGTTGGTTGTACTGGCTTTGTCAGTTTCAAGGCTGAGTAAGTTTACCATACACATTTTAAGTAATGGTGGGTGAAAATGGCGACAAAAAAGCTCCACCGTTAGCATATAGCCAATAAAGAATATCACTTGTGAGCACATTCACATGTCTTAGGCTAAGTCCCCGGCGACGGAGCGTGAAACAGCATGCGCGCCGCACACAAGACACTAACCTTAATCAGGCAGGCTCCAGTGTGTTCTCGCGTGTTGTCTCACGCAATGCAGTGGCGCCTCAGCAAGGAGGGGACACAACGC
The DNA here is from genome assembly GCF_040206685.1 of Ascaphus truei. Lineage (NCBI taxonomy): Eukaryota > Metazoa > Chordata > Amphibia > Anura > Ascaphidae > Ascaphus > Ascaphus truei. Next base: position 264,186,003 of record NC_134487.1, on the reverse strand, counting down.
AATTGTCTTCCCGCGTGGCGACGTGGTCGAGTGCAGTGCTTTGAGCTGCTGGGCTGTGCTTTGTGTTGTGCCTGACGTCATGGTCGCACCCCCCCTCCCCCCTCCGTTTTAGCCATGCCGCCCATCGCTCCTTACAGACCGGAGATCATGGTTTTAAGCTGTGCACGTGCCGCCAGGACGTCAGGCACGCGTGCAGCAGCCACCACCGGGGATTTAGCCTAGATAGGTCTGCAACCCTGCCTTTCACCATTATCACCTAGCATACAGTGCTTGGAGCACCTATAAAGTGACACTCATACCTTGTGATTACCGATGTGGTTAACGCTTGCTTCATTCACTAGGGGAGCTTCTCTGATGCCACGGGGGTCTGCCGGTTCCGTCGTGTGACCTCCGGATCGCCGTAAGCTTCGCTCTGTCCCTACATCCTGTGTTTATTTGCATACTATTGCTGCAGCCACAATTAACCATTTAGTGGTCGAATATCCTGTTTGTTTAAGTTTTTTATGCTGATTACATCTCTGACTTACCTATTTGTCCAGGATTTGTAGCACCTGCCATTGTGGTGTATCCTCTCTCCATAATTAAACAGAACAGAACGAAATAGAAAATAGACATATGAATTTAGTTTTAATATTTTCCATAATATCTTACGTATATATATATATATATATATATATATATATATATATATATATATATATATATATATATATATATATATATATATATATATATATATATAATGTGTGAGATATGTAATATCTGTATGTGTGATATATGTAATATATTGTAGTCTATTTTTAATTTTATTTTACGTTGAAAGGGCTGTAAAAGGCTAACACACCTTTACTTGATGATTGAATGCAATTGCAAGACAATGTCAGGTTCTTCTGCAGGTGACCCTGTGTCAATATGTGCCCTATTCATATGAAACATGTTTATTTTTACTTGGAAAAATAACAAATTTTTCCAAAAATTATTAGAAGGAAAAAAACAAAAATAGGGTCAGATAGCGCCCGCGGTTCTCGGACCCGGAGGGTTGTTGAGTTGGGTAACTAGTTCCAAGAAGTAACCGCTGAGCTAAAGCCGGCCCGGAAGCAAACCTCTCTCATCTCATATTAGTATTGTGAGAGCAGCTGACATCAGCTGGCAGAGGCGTGTTGGTTTTTGGTTGATACAATGACTGCAGATCTCTTGAAGCAAAAATACCTGACTTGCCTAAAGTGGCTCCTTCTTATTTCCTTAATATGTCTACATCTACATGCAACATTGTATTACATCCAGTGAGGTTAACCTCTTCCCTGACAGATAGGGGGCAAACAGTACATTGCATTGCAATGCTTTGGAAAGCATATTTCCAAATGTGTTTTATAGACGAACACGCCATTACTTGATGGTTGAATGCAATGGCAAGACAATGTCAGGTTCTTTAGCAAGTGCCAATGTGTACCTTTCTCACATTAAACATGTTATTTGTACTTGGAGAATAGCAAAAAACCTTTCCAAAAATAATTAGAAGGAAAAAAATAAAAAGGGTCAGAAAGCGCTCGCGGGTATCGAACCCCGGAGGGTTGATCAGTAGGGAAACTGGTTTCAAGTGAAGTAACCGCTGAGCTAAAGCCGGCCCGGAAGCAAAGCTCTCTCATCTCATATTAGTATTGTGAGAGCAGCTGACATCAGCTGGCAGAGGCGTGTTGGTTTTTGGTTGATACAATGACTGCAGATCTCTTGAAGCAAAAATACCTGACTTGTCAAATGTGGCTCCTTCTTATTTCTTTAATATGTCTACATCTACATGCAACATTGTATTACATCCAGTGTGGTTGACATCTAAGATTAGATTAACCTCTTCCCTGACAGATGGTGGCAAAGATGACATTGCAATGCTTTGGAAAGCAAGGAGGTAGCAGAACATATACATTGTTTTTTTTGTTATATTTCCCATAATATTATATATATATATATATATATACACACTAGCTGAGAGACCCGGCGTTGCCCGTGAGTTAAATTTCCCGCTAGGAGGGGGGGGACAGTGGACAGGAGGGGGGGACACAGTGGACATGAGGGGGGACAGTGGACAGGAGGGGGAGGGACAGTGGACAGGAGGGGGGAGACAGTGGACAGGAGGGGGGGGAACAGTCGACAGGAGGGGGGGGCAGTGGACAGGAGGGGGTGGGGGGACAGTGGACATGAGGGGGAGACAGTGGACAGGAGGGGGGAGAGTGGACAGGAGGGGGGGACAGTGGACAGGAGGGGGTGGGGGGACAGTGGACCGGAGGGGGGGGCAGTGGACAGGAGGGGCGGGGCAGTGGACAGGAGGGGGAGGGGGGACAGTGGACAGGAGGGGGGGGCAGTGGACAGGAGGGGGGGGGACAGTGGGACAGGAGGGGGGGGACAGTGGACAGGAGGGGGGGGACAGTGGACAGGAGGGGGGGTTGCTTAAAATTTCCAGGTCCCTCCTCTCCACTTCCCCTGTATGTTTCTATGCTCCCCCCTCTCTCTCCGCTCCTCCCCCTCCCCATGCGCAGCTCCGGTCCCCACCCTACAGTGTCTGACACACACACAGTGTCCCGCACACTCATACAGTGACACACACACACACACAGTGTCACACACACACACACACACACAGTGACACACACACACAGTGACACACACACACACAGTGTCAGACACACACACAGTGTCACACATACACACACAGTGACACACACACACACAGTGTCACACAAACACACACAGTGAGACACACACACAGTGACACACACACACAGACACACACATACAATGACACACACACAGACACACACATACAATGACACACATACACACACACACACACACATATATCACCTCTCCTTCCGGGCGCCGCCATCTTAGGCACTCGGCGCCGCGAGGGAGGAAGGGGGCCCTTCCGGGCACCGCCATCTTAGGCACTCGGCGCCGCGAGGCAGCTGCAGATGCCTGCCCACTGCCTGTCCCCGCGCTGGGAAGGGAGGGAAGTGAGCGCCGTGGAGGGAGGGAAATAAGCGCCAGGGAGGGAGGGAAGTGAGCGCCAGGGAGGGAGGGAAGTGAGCGCCGGGGAGGGAGGTGAGTGAGCGCCGGGGAGGGAGGTGAGTGAGCGCCGGGGAGGGAGGTGAGTGAGCACCGGGGAGGTGAGTGAGTGTGTGTGTGTGTGTGTGTGTGTGTGTGTGTGTGGCCAAGGGGGAAGAGAGTGGCAGTTGGGTGACGTCAGACCCACCAATCTGATTGGCCAGAGGCTGAGGACCAATCAGATTCACCGTAGTTAGTACCAACCTTTCGATTTTATATATTAAGATACACACACACACACGGCTCCACAAATGCACTCACCTGCACGCTACGGCGAGTGATTTTTGGCCGCTGTCGAGTGCTTACCTACGGCGAGGTCCAGCGGCGAGTTGCGGCGATCTCCATCTTCTCCCCTGCAGGTCCTGAAAAAATGGCCATGAGGCATCAAATGGTGCCGCGTTGCCATAGCAATGGGTTGCCATAGCATCGTGACTGACACGTTCACTCAGCCAGTCAAACCACTCACAGACAGCTGTTTTTCGAGCTTTATGGGTCTTATCAGTGTGAGGTTGGTTGTACTGGTTTACCAGTTTCAAGGCTGAGTAAGTTTACCATACACATTTTAAGTTATGGTGGGTGAAAATGGCGACACAAAAACTCCACCGTTAGCATATAGCCAATAAAGAATATCACTTGTGAGCACATTCACATGTCTTAGGCTAAGTCCCCGGCGACGGAGCTTGAAACAGCATGCGCGCCGCACACAAGACACTAACCTCAATCAGGCAGGCCCCAGTGTGTTCTCGCGTGTTGTCTCACGCAATGCGGTGGCGCCTCAGCAAGCAGGGGACACAACGCAATTGTCTTCCCGCGTGGCGACGTGGTCGAGTGCAGTGCTTTGAGCTGCTGGGCTGTGCTTTGTGTGGTGCCTGACGTCATGGTCGCGCCCCCCCCCCCCCCCCCTCCGTTTTAGCCATGCCGCCCATCGCTCCTTACAGACCGGAGATCATGGTTTTAAGCTGTGCACGTGCCGCCAGGACGTCAGGCACGCGTGCAGCAGCCACCACCGGGGATTTAGCCTAGATAGGTCTGCAACCCTGCCTTTCACCATTATCACCTAGCATACAGTGCTTGGAGCACCTATAAAGTGACACTCATACCTTGTGATTACCGATGTGGTTAACGCTTGCTTCATTCACTAGGGGGAGCCTCTCTGATGCCACGGGGGTCTGCCGGTTCTGTCGTGTGACCTCCGGGTCGCCGTAAGCTTCGCTCTGTCCCTACATCCTGTGTTTATTTGCATACTATTGCTGCAGCCACAATTAACCATTTAGTGGTCGAATATCCTGTTTTTTAAGTTTTTTATGCTGATTACATCTCTGACTTACCTATTTGTCCAGGATTTGTAGCACCTACCATTGTGGTGTATCCTCTCTCCATAATAAAACAGAACAGAATGAAATAGAAAATAGACATATGAATTTAGTTTGAATATTTTCCATAATATCTTACGTATATATATATATATATATATATATATATATATATATATATATATATAATGTGTGAGATATGTAATATCTGTATGTGTGAGATATGTAATATATTGTAGTCTACTTTTAATTTTACTTTACGTTGAAAGGGCTGTAAAAGACGCACACACCTTTACTTGATGATTGAATGCAATTGCAAGACAATGTCAGGTTCTTCTGCAAGTGACCCTGTGTCAATATGTGCCCCATTCATATGAAACATGTTTATTTTTACTTGGAAAAATAACACATTTTTCCAAAAATCATTCGAATGAAAAAAACAAAAACAGGGTCAGATAGAGCCCGCGGTTCTCGGACCCCGGAGGGTTGTTCAGTTGGGTAACTAGTTCCAAGAAGTAACCGCTGAGCTAAAGCCGGCCCGGAAGCAAACCTCTCTCATCTCATATTAGTATTGTGAGAGCAGCTGACATCAGCTGGCAGGTTTTGGTTGATACAATGACTGCAGATCTCTTGAACATACCTGACTTGCCAAATGTGGCTCCTTCTTATTTCTTTAATATGTCTACATCTACATGCAATATTGTATTACATCTAGTGAGGTTGACATTTAAGATTAGATTAACCTCTTCCCTGACAGATAGGGGACAAAGTGTGTGTGCAGTGTGAATGTGCAGTGTGTGTGTGCAGTGTGTGTGTGCAGTGTGTGTGTGCAGTGTGTGTGTGCAGTGTGTGTGTGCAGTGTGTGTGTGCAGTGTGTGTGTGCAGTGTGTGTGTGCAGTGTGTGTGTGCAGTGTGTATGTGTGTGTGTGTGTGTGTGTGTGTGTGCGCGCGCATTCGGTTCTATTACAAGTAATTCATTATAGTCTACTTGTAATTCTGTTTTATGTTGAAAGGGCTGTAAAAGTCAGAGATATATTAAGCATTGTTGTGCAATAAAATATAACCATTTCTTAAGAACTCAAGATTGTGTTTTTGTAGCTCAGAATTGCCCACAACCCCAACCCCATGTGACATTATTATAATACATTGGAAAATATTGAATACTTACATCAGTGACATTACATACATCACTCATGTAGCTGTTATGCTTAATATCCAATGAAACTGTATGTTCCTTAATCCTTTCATTCCTTAATTCAGAGGTTTACAGCACTAATTACTTCATGCACCTGCCACAACTGAGCCAAATAGTTAATGTTTGCCTGATTTATGGATTTGTGCTGTGAATCAGAGGGAAGTTTGAAAACTGGGACTGGGCTGATATATATATATATATCCCTGCAGCCAATACATATTTCCAAATGAGTTTTATAGACTAACACACTTGATGATTGCATGCAATGGCAAGACAATGTCAGGTTATTTAGCAAGTGCCAATGTGTACCTTTCTCACATGAAACATGTTATTTGTACTTGGAGAATAGCAAAAAATCTTTCCAAAAATGATTAGCAGGAAAAAAATAAAAAGGGTCAGAAAGCGCCCGCGGGTATCGAACCCCGGAGGGTTGATCAGTAGGGAAACTGGTTTCAACAGAAGTAACCGCTGAGCTAAAGCCGGCCCAGAAGAAACAGCTATCTAAAACATATTAGTATTGTGAGAGCAGCTGACATCAGCTGACATCAGCTGGCAGAGGCGTGTTAGTTTTGATTGTTACAATGAGAGCAGATCTCTTGAAGCAAACATACCTGGCTTTTCAAATGTGACTCCTTCTTATTTCTTTAATATGTCTACATCTACATGCAACATTGTGTTACATCCAGTGAGGTTGACATCTACGAGTAGATTAACCTCTTCCCTGACAGATAGGGGGCAAACAGTACATTGCATTGCAATGCTTTGGAAAGCACATTTCCAAATGAGTTTTATAGACCTTTACTTGAATGCAATTGCAAGACAATGTCAGGTTCTTCTGCAGGTGACCCTGTGTCAATGTGTGCCCTTTCCATATGAAACATGTTTATTTTTACTTGGAAAAATTACACCTTTTCCCAAAAATTATTAGAAGGAATAAAACAAAAATCGGGTCAGATAGCGCCCGCGGTTCTCGGACCCCGGAGGGTTGTTCAGTTGGGTAACTAGTTCCAAGAAGTAACCGCTGAGCTAAAGCCGGCCCGGAAGCAAACCTCTCCCATCTCATATCAGTATTGTGAGAGCAGCTGACATCAGCTGGCAGAGGCGTGTTGGTTTTTGGTTGATACAATTACAGCAGATCTCTTGAACATACCGGACTTGCCAAATGTTGCTTCTTTTTATTTCTTTAATATGTCTACATCTACATGCAACATTGTGTTACATCCAGTGTGGTTGACATCTACGATTAGATTAACCTCTTCCCTGACAGATAGGGGGCAAACAGTACATTGCATTGCAATGCTTTGGAAAGCATATTTCCAAATGAGTTTTATAGACCTTTACTTGATGATTGAATGCAATTGCAAGACAATGTCAGGTTCTTCTGCAGGTGACCCTGTGACAATGTGTGCCCCATTCATATGAAACATGTTTATTTTTACTTGGAAAACAGCAAAAACTCTTTCCAAAAATTATTAGCAAGGAAAAACAAAAATAGGGTCAGATAGCGCCCGCGGCAGAGGGTTGTTCAGTAGGGAAACTAATTTCAAGAAGTAACCACTGAGCTAAAGCCGGCCCGGAAGCAATAGTCTCCTATTTCATATGAGTATTGTGACAGCAGATGACACACAAAGGAGTTTCAATTCTTGATTGATGCAATGACAGCAGATCTCTTGAAGCAGAAATACGTGGCTTGCCAAATGGCTTTCTTATTTCTTAAATAAATCTACATTTAACATTTTATTACATCAAGTGAGGCTGACATCTAAGATTAGATTAACCACTTCCATGCCAGATAAGGGCAAATAATGCATTGCAATGTTTTGGAGAGCATTATATATATATATATATATATATACAGTGTTCAACAAACCTATACATTTACTCGCCCCGGGCGAGTGGATTTAACCCCAGGACGAGTAAATATTGGCCCAAGCAGCACACGTTTGGTACTAGGTGGCGAGTAGATTTTTTTGTGTGGCGAGTAGATTTTTTGGTGATTTGTCAACCACTATATATATATATATATATATATATATATATATATATATATATAAAAAAAAACAGAGACATAACATAAAACACAGACAAAGCTCAGTGCACATCCAGAAAAGCACAATTTGGCCAAAATGTTAAACTAAACACCATTTTATTTATTAGTTATTTATACATGTATATTTAGGCACTGTACCGTATATAAGTTTTTCTGGATGTGCACTGAGCTTTGTCTGTGTTTTATGTTATGTCTCTGGTTTTAAATATATATATATTGCCATGCTCAGTAGCACTCCTCTGTGAAACTTATATGCTTATATATATATGTTGTGGGTATTTTGGGGGTTCAATATGAGCTTGTAGGTGTTCTGTATGATATATATATATATATATATATATATATATATATATATATATATATATATATATATATCGTTATTGTAGAGGTAAAACACATCAAGTGCATTTTTGGCAAAAACGCACTAAATGCATTTCCTGGCTGTAGAGGGGGGATGGCTGCCGAGCTGCCTGGGCGCCGCCAGGATTATGGGCGGACCGGGCCGGGTGCAGGGTGGCGGTTGGGTCGGCAGAGCTCCACGACGGACCAGGCGTTGGACATTTTGAGTGCTCGTGCATGAGCGAACAAGTGGGGTGCATGCGCATTTGAAAGAAATGTCACGGCCTTTGAAGGCAGGCTCTGCGCAGACTACAGGTCCCAGCAGGCTCCAGGGCAGGACTCATGTGCACAAACAGCCAATGGCACACAGATCCCCGCAGAGGAGATAGTGGAGTTTGGCGTGGAGAGGGACTGCGCCAGTCGGAGCAGGGACAGCAAGGGGTGAGGATGTGTTCAGGGTGCCAGTGGCCCCTGAACTAGGCCGGATACCCCCATAGCCCCCAGCTAGGTCCCAACTCACATCAGCCTGTGGCTGCTGCAGGGAAGGCCCCAGATAGGGCCGCTCCCCTCTGCATTGATTGAGTTAGTGCACCGGTGACATAACGCCACGTGGTGATCTTCTGCCTGCTGTCTGGGACTGAACCACAGCCGCACTAATAGACTATCATGGTGAGACCCTCCAGCCGGAGTTCACCCCACGCAGAGGACAGGATAAGGCGAGAGGAGCGGTTTGCAGGTCCCACTTCGTGGGATCAGACTGATCCCTACTCAAAACAGTTTGGGTGGGCATTGCTCTGTGGACACCTGGGTGTTATGTGCCCAAAGCACCTCAGTACTTTGGGGGAACCCCACCAGGGTGTGGACATAGTGTTTGGGTATTGTGTGGGCACTACTGTATGTGTTACTTTTATTATAGTGTTAGTAAATCGTTACCTTTTACCTGTGTGGTGTATTACCATTATTATATTGGTTCCTGTGAGGGGTTATCCAGCTGCACTATGATCCCTCTCAGGTATTAGGCGCTGTATTCAGTGAGACGTAATCACCCCAGGCTCCCAGTGGCAGAGGATTAGGCCTACTGCACACTAAACAGGTACGCAGCAGGCGTAGTTCCCTTGGACACAGGGAAAGGGGGTTACATTTGGAGGTGCTGCTGAGATTCAGACCTGGGGTGCCCATAAAAGTAACGCTAAAAATTTGAGAACCATGTTCTCACCTTCCAAGCAACAGGTCCGTGACTGGGCCTTGGAATTCAGGGAGTCTCCCCACCACGTGGTCGCAGTGGGGGACGTCTCGTTCAACCAAACCCCTCGGGAAGTTCTCAAAAAACTTAGGCCTTTTCCGGGTTTTGCTATTATCCGGCAAATAGGTCAGAAGTGGGATCCCTCATACCACTGGAATATTATTATAATGGCGACAGGCAGCGAGATACGTGAAGCAGATACCCCCCGGGCCCTACACTTTCCAGAAGCCCTACACTTTCCAAAGCTGTCCATTGATCTTTCCCAAACTGCCAATACCAATAGCAACTTCCAGTCCGGGACCCACATCCGAGGTACCCTATTGGGCTGAGTCTTCACTCCCACCCTATACCCCGAGGAGTGTAGTTCTGCCCATGGGTTGTTCCTTACTTTACTCAGACCCACAGGGTAATCTTCAGTCTGATAACTCCACTAGAGGTGCCTCACCGGGTTGAAACCCCACGACCCTCATATACACCCAGAAGATATGGGACAAGTCCTGAGCGAGTCCCTAGTCGCCAACCTGACCAACATAGTCGCCTGTCAACCGGAGGCTCAGACTTGGGGGTAACATGGCCCCAACTGGTGAATGCTCTAACGCAGTCCTTGCAGTCCCACCAATATCCAAGCTTAAAGCTTTCTCTGGCGTGCGGCCTACACCGTTGGGAGAAGAGGAGTTTGAAGAGTGGAAGGACCATGCGGTGCAAGTGCTGCAAGAATGGTCTTGCTCTGATGCTATAAAAAGACCAAGGATAATAAAGTGCCTGCGGCCCCCAGCCACCAAAATAGTATGACTATAGCGTGAGTGCCATGAAGAGGCCGATGCCCAAGATCTGATTTGGGCCTTAACCAAAGCATTTGGCACTAAGATGACCCCATTGCGTTGCTGGCCCAGTTCCATGCCCTCAAGCAAAAGGAGGGGAGAAACTGTCCGAACAATTGCAGCTGGCGCTGTGGACTCTGGTCAACAAAAAGGTTATCCATGGGGCTGAATTGGAAGACTATCGCACCAAGCAATTCCTGTGAGGAGCCTCGCTCAACCACCCTCTAGTGAAGCGTGCCCCTACCGACACAGTTGCAGTCATCATGAGAGAATGGGACACGTTCCGCATAGAGCGTTGTCTCCTCTATAGGATCGTTCCGTACCATAACCATCCCGATAGGAGACAACTGGTACTGCCCTGGTGCTTGAAGTACAAGGTTCTACGATCACTGCATGATAAGCATGGACATCTGGGCATATACAAGATCTTCGGCCTAGTGAGAGACCGGCACTTCTGGCCCAAAATGAGGGAGTCAGTAGAGCGCCACTGTAGAAAGTGCCTGTGGTATATCCAGAGGAAAACACTGCCCACACACGCAGCCCCAATGGGCCACCTAAAGGGCTCTGGGCCCATGGATAACGCCAGAAGATGCCTATAAGTGGGCAAAATGCGTTGGGATTTTTGGACTTCTGAGGCCACTGTAGCAGTCTGCTAAACCTACCAGGAACTCGACCAACAAACGCGAGACTAAAGCGAGGCAACTCAAGGAAGCTGTGAGGGAGAAACGCAGAACAGGGAAGCCGTGCGCGTGATAACGCACACCACGAGGAGCGGCCAAGTCCGGAGTAGGGTTGGAGTGCGCCCGAAGTTACTCTCTGCATTTTACCTGCAGGAAAATTGTAAGTTGTCCTTTTCCCCCTTGTGTTGTTTGTCCTATGAGAGTAAAACGTTAATGCACCATACCGTATGCATTTGTGCTTTCTTTGTGAGGTTTCCAAGGAGCATATGCTTCAGAGGATCCTGTTCCACGGAGCTGCAGTTTGATGTGAAATTTAGTGACTTATCCATTTATTCACTGCGTTCTAGCACTTTTATTCACTGAACTGTTTTTATTTATAGTCATTTTGCGCCATTTACAGTCTAGTCTGGGCCCATGGACCTAGTCTGCATGGACTTTCTCTGTATTGAGGCAGACTCAAAGGGCATCGGGAACGTCTTGGTAGTGACCGATCACTACACCCAGTATGCTCAAGCTTTCCCCACTAAAGATCAGAAAGCTTTCACAGTGGCCAAAGTGCTGTGGGAGAAGTATTTAATCCACTACAGACTGCCGAATCGAATGCACTCCGACCAAGGGAGAGACTTTGAAACGAAGCTTATCAAGGAGCTTCTCAACTTGCTCAACATCCGGAAGTCTAGGACCAGTCCATAACATCTAGAGGGAGATGCTCTGCCAGAGAGATTCTCCCGAACCCTGCTTGACATACTACGCACCCTGCCGGGCTCCCAGAAAGCCGAATGGAGCAAGCACGTCGAAGCGCTAGTGCATGCGGATAATTGCACCAGGCACGAATCCACAGGGTTTACACCATACTTTATGATGTTCAGGCGAGAGGCACGACTGCCTGTGGACATCCGTCTCCGGGTATCTACTGATGGGGTACCCAACATGACTCACTACAAATATGTGAGATGGCTCCAGGACAGCCTGCATCACGCATATCAGTTGGCGGAAAAAGCCACGGCTCATCTGAACGCGTGCAACAAGGTATGGTAAGACCACAAGGTCCTCTATCGGGAACTTCGTCACGCAGACCCCGTTCTCCTACAAAACCTAGGAATCCCCAGTAAACACAAGCTAGCTGACTGCTGGAGAGACGGGCCCTTTGAGGTAGAGTCCCAAATGCCGGGCCTTCCATTCTACAGAATCTGAAACGCAAATGCAGGGTAAAGGTCTGGCACCGCAATCACTGCCCATTCCTCAAGTGGGGGAAAGTGACCCCGAGCCTGAGACTGCAGTAATGGCCAGCGAGCCAGAGGGGTCTGGTGAGAACTCAGAGTCAGTGACCAAACTAAATCAGAATCCTATGGAAGGAACCTCTGCTAGTTCAAATGGAGACTGGTGGGCACCTCCAAAAGGAGCAATGGGTAATGGGCCCGTGCCTCATGTACCTTGCTCCGTGGTTTCAACAAGCCGTCCCCTTGATCCATGAAGCCTGCGCTTTGTCCCTTCCAGAGACTTTGTGGAGACTGGTTCACCCCTTATGAGAGGGTCAGGGCCTCAAGCCCACGACAGCATCACCCAAGGAGGAAGACACTGCAGAAGAGACTCGCAGGAGTTAGAGAGTGAGGCGGCCTCCCACTAGAGTGGCATATGATTCATTAGGGGCACCCCACTACGAGTCTCAGCAGCTGTCTCGGATCCAGTTTGCTTCTATCATAACCATACTCACGGAAGTGTTTAACATGGTTTAGAGTTAGCACTGTGTTAAGTTGTATATATTATTGACGGTGAAGAGGTAGCCAGGCTCACTAATAAAGGTTAAGCCCGTTTGGTTACCTCTGATCCATGTTTTGGGGTTCAGGATTGTCAGCTCTTGGACCCAACTGTTGTAAAAGCATTACCTATAATTTTGCGACAATAAAGAATGTTTGTGTTTTTACCTTTCCAGGGATGCCAGCAAGCAGGGATTGCAGTTGTATGAGTTTCAAGGGGGGCGGGGGGGGGGGGCGGTTGCAGAGAAAGTGTTGTCAGATTGTGTCTATCTAGTCAGGGCTCAGAGTTGCTGGTTCCCCTAAAAATGTACCCAGGAATCAGGTCGGATGCCTGGCTGCATGTAGACACATTGTCTCGATAATATCTCCCCCTGAAATCGCTTGCGCGACTCACCACTAGAAGTCCCTGCTTCAGCCCAGCCCAAAAAGGTAAATGGGGCATAGGGATGTGAGGAGTCCCTGAAACAGTCAAGGGGTCCCTAGGTTAATGGGGATACCCAGTAAATGCCCGGGTCACACAGAACCGGTATAGGGGTTCTGGGGTTACTCCAACCATCTACAAGGTTGTCAGGGGACTTTTAAAAGTCCAGTCCTAAGTTTATTCTATAGTGTGCGGAATATGGCTAGTAAGAAATAACGTCCAGCTTCTTATTCTGTTTCCCATAACCAAAAGACTTTAAAAATATCCTAAGTGTATATTTTATGGAACAGTGTGTTGTAAAACATATCTGTTTGTGCCCAGAGACGAGCTGGGACGTTCAGAGCCAGTGGTCTGAGTGAGCCAGTGAGCTACCAACTTGGGTGTCACTGTGTCTACTCATATGGTGGAGATGAAAGCCACAAAGGATGTGTCTGAGGAGTCAAGACCATTTGGACAGAAGGGAAGGACAAGTATTCCCGTCCTGAGATCAATGGACGCCCTTTGCATTTCCATTGATCCCACCAGACTGGCAGGAGCCTGTCACCGCGGGTGGCATTAAGGGAACCAAGGCCAGAGGTGCCAAATTGCCCATGCCCCTTGGTTCATTCAGATTTCCAGGTAACCCTGTTGTGTCTACCAGTTTGTCTCTGATTGGCGGCAGAGAAATTTCTCACGCTTTGGATTGGGCTATAGTATTTTTTGAATGAAAGTCAGAGGTATTGTAACCCCTTGCGCCCATTAGATAGAGTGTTTTCCAGTGTTCTCCAAGTTTTCTAAGATTCTAAGCACCAAGTGAATTCCAGCCCTTTGGAGAGAGATGGGAGCTGTTGCGTTTGGAACTGCAGGTTGATTTCAGTTCCAAGACTTTTTAGGGTAAGCTTTGGATTGATAAGCCCCTACACCTAGGAAAGTATAGTTTTTCAACCTCAATTCCGAAGTAAGCGTGTCTTTTTGCTGTAGTTTGTGTAACATTGTGCGTTTGCCTTTTTCTGTGAATAAACTTATAATTTATTTCATTAACTTGCTTTGCTCAATGCATGATCCTGGTAAAAAGGTGTAAATGGCCTGGTCTCCCATGACAATATTTAAATGAATTTTTATTATATCATTTGTGTGACATACGTAGTCTCCACCAGGGGGAGGATGTAGCCAGGTCCCCTCTTACCTCCTGGCTGGGGAGGGGAGACGGCTGCTGAGCTGCCCGAGTGCCTCCGGGACTGTGGGTGGTCCGGGCTGGGTGCGGGGTGGCGGTCAGGTAGCCGAAGCTCCGCGACAGACCGCCGGTCGGGCGGCAGCCATTTTGAGTACTCGCGCATGCACGAACGAGTGGTCCGCATGAGCATTGGATAGAAGTGCAGTGGCCATTGGAGGCAGGCTCCGCGCGGACTACAGGTCCCAGCAGGCTCCAGGGCAGGAATCACGTGGGCATATACAGCCAATAGGGCACCCAGATCCCCACAGAGGAGATAGTGGAGTTTGGCATGAAGAGAGGCTCCCAGTGACGGAGGATTAGGCTTCCTGCACACTAGACAGGTACGCATCAGACGTAGTTCCCTTGGACACGGGGAAAGGGGGCTACATATGTTTACAGCACTAATGACTTAATGCACTTGCCACAACTTAACCAAATCGATAATATTTGCCAGATTTATGGATTTGTCTTATGAATCAGAGGTACGTGTGAAAACTGGGATTGGGTTGCTATTGTAATAACCCTGCAGCCAATACATATTTCCAAATTAGTTTTAAATATAGAAATATGCATTTTGTTAATAATCAATCTAGGGCTGTTATCAGCGATGCAATTTGACATGAGAGGATAGTGTTTCAAAGAACTGCATCAGCCTATTGTGATCTTTATATCTTTGTGCCCTGGGCACCAATATTAGATTGTAAACTTGGCTAGGCGTTTATTAGGCCTGTAAATTATACAGCACTGCATGCACTGTCAGTGCCCTACAGAAATACATTAATATTTGTAATAACACAAATCAGAAGCCGCACCATCCTCTCACAACAAATAGACTCCAGGACTGTTACCTTTTAAGAAAGCTGATTTTTGAAGCAGACTTCATCAAAATAATACGTTTTTTAAACTGCAGCAATTATGTGAAGGGGCACTTTGGGCTCAGTGAGCTTCTTCTAGTTATCATTAGAAACCTCTTATTAGATTGTGGAGGAAGAAAAAAAAAAGAGAGACCTCTCGCACTGCAATAAGGTTATTTTACGCCAGGGACAAAGCTGAAAAATAGTACATGCGCCGCTAACGATTAGGAGTAGGGAGAGATTGACAGAATGACCAATGGCAATGGGAACAGAAATGCCTGCTAGCTGATGGGTGATCGGTGACTCGGTTTAAATGCAGATCCTCATTCTAACTCTTCTGCTTTCTCAAACCATTGCAAGTGCTAGAAGGCAAAAGAAATCTGTCTAACAGAGCAACATGAAATTGTTGAACACTTACCATAATCTCATTCGGAAACCCAGTACCAAAATAGAGATAATACCACGGGAGCTGTGTGAATAATGTTATCATTCAAACCTCTTTATTCATGAATGCTCTCGATAGTCACTCACTACAACTCCCACACCTAGTGTGGCATTATCTATATTAAAACGTGAACTAAACCATTGTAATTACCCAAGCTGAACATTAATTAAGCCCTCGTCATCTGTATTGCTGCTTTCCAATGAGTTTCACGGCACTGCAGCGGTAATACACTGACAATTTTCATTAACTCCTTCATTACAACAGGTAACTGCAATGCATTTCCATGTCCATATATATAATCTTCTAAATACATTTTAAAAATTGATTAAAAATACATTTGCAGTCTCAGGAAAGACCACCACGTAATTCTGCCCTCGCAGACATTTGAATAATAAAATGAATGCTTCTACATCATTAATAGCACATTAGAGCTCTTTGGCTACTCATGATGTACCCGGATCATCCTGAGGCCTGGCGCGCCAAGGGCACATATGGATGTCATTACTGCTTGTTTTCTAAGGAGTGACCGTGTTCACCGCTTCATTAGAGTGGTAATCGCAATCAGAATAGAAGTGGGGCACCCCTCCCACTTATGTTCATGTCACTGGGGGCCAGTCGAATTCACATGGTTGCTGGAGAGTTAAGAGGTATAGAAACATATATATTGGTGGCGGACATAAGCCATTTGGTCTATCGAATCTGCACATTTTACATATAGCTACGAAATCAGACTACCACAACATTTGACGTTTTCCTGAAATGTCCTATAGCTTTAAATGTCCAATACATTTAACAAAGAAGATCACCTAAACCAGGTTTTAACATATTAAACATCACTCCTATTAATTCAATTGAGTTCTTTAAAGGATGAGTACCTCCAAGGATGAAAGTGAACCAAGGACAGTGGCATGTTATATAAGTGACATCTAATTGACACCTTCAAATAAATCATACAAGTATAAGTATTTTTGATGTGACACTTCTTTGCTGGCACCTACAGGGTTTTCATGGGCAAAAAACCTTGCCTTGTAACGAAAAACCGTAACGCGAGTGACGTCACGAAACTAATGGGCGCGCGGCCGTCGCACGAAAACAGCAATCTAGGCTGCACGGACCTTGCATGCGCACAAAAAGGGGTTGTGAGCCGTGGCGCGCATAAGCCAATTGCCACCCCCACACATGCGCAATACTGTCGAACCTGTGCTCGAGGCTCCCCTGAAATCTCCTCTTCAGCTGGGAGATGCGACGGGGGCTGGCCGTGTCCCTGCACCTCAACCGAGGAGAGAGGGGGTGCTGCTCTGGCAGGCACCAGCAGCAGGAGACGGAGACCCCCACACACAATAAATATAGATGTGCAAATAGCTAAAACACAATCTAAGT
This sequence comes from Ascaphus truei, assembly GCF_040206685.1. Lineage (NCBI taxonomy): Eukaryota > Metazoa > Chordata > Amphibia > Anura > Ascaphidae > Ascaphus > Ascaphus truei. The sequence goes on along the minus strand of NC_134487.1, from coordinate 264,169,217 downwards.
CAAACTTCTTTGCGTTTTGGCACGGAAATTGTGTTTTGATTTTTAATTAAAAACATCACCATCACAAATACAATTTCTGTGACAAAAGACAAAGAAGTGTGTGTGTGTGTGTGTGTATCACGTGCATTTTAACGGTTAACTTCTCCACAGTGGATAAAATGTGTCTGATGGCTTTAATCATCTTTATCTAACATCCTTTCATGATCACACTGTCAGTCTTCAAAACTAGGTGAATTGTTGTTTGGTCGTAGAGCAATTATGATGCCACCATTGCCCAACCAGATAAACAGAAGAAGCAGATATATTAATACTTGAAGGGTGACTGAATCTAAGGAAGCTGATTACATTGAATATGAAATTAAAAAAACAAAGATTACAAAGTTTGTGATGCTTTCACTTTATTTCAACCTTCTGATGCTAGTGAAGGTGAACATCGCCATACCTTGCGTTACTATCACTCAAGTACGAAGTAATGTTTATTCACACAATATGGTACACTTCTGCTTCTCTTCACCTTCTCGTACGTTCAGATATCCAATAGCTATTTTGCTCCTGATGGGAATTCGGCAGATCTGTTAGAACTACCTTCTCTGCCATTAATATTGAGTTGCTCCCAGCAATGACGATATCTGTGGAACAGCAGCCAGCAAGCAGCTATGTCGGAAAAAAAACCCTCTGGAGAGAAATTATATCCGTTTTAGAGGAGAGAAAATGCGGTTATAAATATTAAAAATATATATATCCCAAGATGACAATTTAGATGTTTAAAATGTGCAGTAGATAATTCAAAACAATCCTTGTCCTGGTACCAGGAAACATCCATTGAAATAGAGTGGGACTGTAATGTATTTATTGCTGTGGAACTATAACAGGAAACCTTATGGCATAATCTAAGGACCGTAACCCATAACCATGTCACAATTACAATTCTTCTGTAGGAAAGATATCAATTGATACGGAAAAGCATTTGCAACTCAAGTGGTCACCAGGGAAACGTAATTTCAAATGTCCTCGTGTGACCTTGGCTTGTGACCTTAACTAGAAGGATATAGATCTGGTTAACGCCAAGTCTCTGAGCATACATGAGACCAATTTGCAGAATGCTTCAAAACATCATGCCCTTCGTTTATGTGATAAAGCCCCTACTTGCTTTATTTATTGCATCGCTGCTGGTCGTCTCCAGGTCTCCTTGGTTGAAACACAAATTACAGGATTTAAATTGCCTTTGCCCAATAAAATAACCCCCCCCCCAAAAAAAAAAATCAGTATTAAAAGACAGCCGTACACATTCACAAAATCATGACATTCTCAATAAATGCATTTAGAGCAGTGTTTTTCAACAGAGTTCCCAATAAACATGGGTTCCCCAAGCATCCTTAGAGGGTTCTCAAAATGTTCAGGTCATTTAGAAATTGTACCAAATACAAAAGAATTGATAATGCATCTGATCTCAGACGCACTATTAGAGAGGGTTAGGGTTTCGCAATTTTTTTTTTTAAATTCCAAACCACTGATTTAGAGGATGTTTCTAAAAACGGTCCACCTGTAAAAGTGAAGCAAACATTAACAGATGCATTACTCGTAACATCCCCTTGAAAAATACTTTTTTTAAACGTTGCCGTTCTTGCACCAAATTTGGCAAAGACAGACGGGCCCCGCTTGTACGGTGGGTTACGTTCGCTGGCTACGCCACAAAGCCAAAATCGTGGCAAAGCGGAACCAGCGATTTTCGGCTTCTGTGCACGCGCAAACTCGTTCTGCACATGCGAAGTCATGGCGGCCCCCTTCTCGGCACCGCCGCATCGGCAGATCGCCGTGAAGCTGGGCCCTACTGTACTGCCCATAAATGTTACGTAACAATTTCAGTGAACACTGCTACTTTTTAATCTAATGGTAATAACTTTGACATGATACATTTACAGATCAAAATTATATGTACATCATATAGAACATAAATGTTCCCAGCACACCAAGAAAAAAAGAACTAATAAATGATCAGCCAAAAAGTCAAATTTAATTAAACATAAACGATGCATATAACGTCAAACAGCAACAGAGGGACAAAGACAGGGATGGGGAAGGAAAGAGAGGAAGAAAAAAACACAGGAAATAAAAAGTGCAGGGCAAGGGGAGCAACGTAACGTTTCGGGGTACAGACCCCTCCTTCTGGCCCGTTCCCAGGTAGACCGAAGTCACCTGGTACTTCCCTTACCCTGTGACTAGGTCCCTGAAATACACAGTGACACACTGACACTAAATTACAAAGGTAAAGGAAACAATGGAATAACAAAGATATATAAAGAGCTACTGCTGGTACTCCAAGCAAAATACAGGTAAACTGGGAAGCACAAATCTCATGTAGGAGTGCCTGAAAACACAGTGACAGATTATAGGAGTGCCTGAAAACACAGTAACAGATGAGTATAAGTGGCAAAGTATGGTGCTACAAGGTTAATGACCCACTGAAGTAGACTTGTGGTCAGCATACACAGGAACAGTCCAAAGGTAAATTCAGCTGGAACAGTAAACTCCTCAGTATGCAAAAAAAAAAAAAACAGCACTGCTGTTCCTGTGTATGCTGGCCACAAGTCTACTTCAGTGGGTCATTAGCCTTGTAGCACCATACTTTGCCAGTTATACTCCTTATCTGTCACTGTGTTTTCAGGCACTCCTATAATCTGTCACTGTGTTTTCAGGCACTCCTACATGAGATTTGTGCTTCCCAGTTTACCTGTATTTTGCTTGGAGTACCAGCAGTAGCTCTTTATATATCTTTGTTATTCCATTGTTTCATTTACCTTTGTAATTTAGTGTCAGTTTGTCACTGTGTTTTTCAGGGACCTAGTCACAGGGTAAGGGAAGTACCATGTGACTTCGGTCTACCTGGGAACGGGCCAGAAGAAGGGGTCTGTACCCCGAAACGTTACGTTGCCCCCCTTGCCGTGCACTTTTTATTTCCTGTTTTTTTTCTTCCTCTCCTTTCCTTCCCCATCCCTGTCTTTGTCCCTATTCCTGTATATATACACGTTGTCCCTCTGTTGCTGTTTGACATTATATGCATCGTTAATGTTTAATTAAATTTGACTTTTTGGCTTATCCTTTATTAGTTCTTTTTTCTTGGTGTGCTGGGAACATTTATGTTCTATTTGATTATTTGAGAGGAACGAGGGTCCTCTCTGTTCCTGTCTGCACCCGTTATTGCTACACAGACTTTCTTAGTGTGTGCTGCCAGTACTTACTTTGTTATATGTACATCATGTTTCATATATGTATTTAGGAAAACAGATCCCTCTTATCCCGTGTGGGCAAAAACAGTTTGTAGATTTTAAATAAAATAGCTCCAGCTGACATGTGACAGGGTTTAGTGGAATAGCCTTTCAAGGCTAATACAGTAAGATAATTAAAAGAATGCATGGGATAAACATAAGGCTATCCTAACTATGAAAGTCAAAGACCAGATAGGGTCTGAGGTTTTACAGCCGATGGGAATCTGGGCAGACACGGTGGTGCAAATGATCCTTTTCTGCCGTCAGATTATGTGCTTCTGTTACATTTCTACCTGAACATTAGCCTCTTCACTAGTGAAGAGAAGTGGTTAAAGACCATTCTTTTAAAAAGTTTTAAAATGTCTTTCTTTGTGTGGGATCAAACAGAGCATAAGATTAATAGTGAGAGTACGGTGACATCAGAAAGAGGCAGACCCAATTTATCTTAATTAGTTCAGTCTGTAACAAATCACTTGGGACCTTATTCAATAAGGTTGTCTTCCATTTAGTGCCTGTGGCACATACCCTTAGTGAATATGGTGCTTAATGAGCACTTTAAATAAGGCAGGAAATGGGACTATTGGAAGCTTTATGCAAGTCAATCGTGGAGAAAACGCATGCAAAAGGCTCAGGGATAATGTTTAATAAAACGACAGCTCCCACAACTCCTTGTTTTATTAATGAGGAGTACCTCATTATAAGCGATAATGGGGACTCTGTTGGAAACATGACAGAAAATGCATTAAAAAGCAATTAGCAGCGCACACAGGATTCCAACAGTATATTACGTGTTTAGTGCACATAGATAGTTAATAAGAGGGAAGAGAAAACTGACAGATGTCTCATGCCGCAGAGTACTATTTTGAAAAGAGGCGACGCAGAGGTCAGCCAGTGAAGGACACATTGTATCAGATGGCAATGCCAGTGGCTGAATCATTTCAATGCTTCCCTTGCAGGGATTAAGATCTGAATTGAAGAAGTGATGGCAAGGAATCTGTCAAAGGAGGTCAACAATTAGAGGATTACAACAGCAGCAAACAAACAGGGGAGGTATGACTGTTTATCAAGGAAACGGCATTGACAATTTCAATATCAACAGCTACGTGACAAAAGCAGGACATGGAATTCAATTTATTACAAAGAGAAATAAAAAAAAGAAATTACCATGTTTTGCACAAAGCACCAGTCACCTACGAGCTGACAGAGAGGACTGCAAAACCAGTGGAAATGTGCTTGGCTGTGTAAGGGTCAGTGCAAACTGTACAGTCAAGGAAACCAACCATCTCAGCCCAACTACCTGCTGGGTTGTATTCAACCACCCCGCTGCTCGAGTGGCCTGCAATGCACTGCTTGTCCAGCAGTCAAGGTGTTACACAAATCAAACTAGACATGGTCTTGTCATGCATTAAAAAAAAATGTGCAACCCTTACAAACACCACATTCTTAGGAGGTCGAGTACGCAGAACTGGTTTCCGCAACAAACCATTTAGGCCAACGATGTTGTCTACATCTTTTTTCCGATTGCTATTTTAATAAAACGTTCACCTGTCTCCTTTATTAATTGGTCATTTGACAGGCAGGGGACATGAAAAAATGGCAGACGGCGCAGCAAAGACTAAGGGACTTATTGACATCAATGGAGAATTTCAGCTGAAAACCGCCTGATCGGCTGCTATGGCGAATATTGAAGGGGTAGAAAGGTAATATTAAAAAAAAGGAGTCACTGGCACAAATGAAAATAATTTTTTTTTTAACATTAAATTAACGTTAATGAATACTTCAGTTTGGTTTCATGTGACAATGCACTTTTGAAGGTCAATCACTAAAAAAAATATTGACAATTGTTTATTTGAACTGATGCTCAGAAAGAAATACATGGAGGGTAGTCTGACATTGGAACGTTTGATTGATCCAAAGTAGCTAAAATACGCTTTAAAGTACTGGTTGGTTCCACCCCAGTAATAAGGTAATTATATTTGTTCCTGTCTAAACACTTATAGGAACGGGCATAAAATACAAAGCAATAAGAGCAGTAAAACCCACCCTAAAATTTCTGGCTACAATGTTTGCAAACATCTCCAAGCAAACTAAAAATCAATAAAAATTACATGTACCTGTATGTTTTATTTTATTTAATTTTTAAGACTGCAACCACCTAGTTATGTACTATGAAACATATCAGTCACGTAGTGCCACATACAATTACATCTTTAAAATGTAGTTGTGGACATAAGTATAAAAAAACAAACAAGTTGTGTGTACACTAGGGAGAAAAATGCGTCCATTACAGCTGCTAAGTAAGTAACCGGGTCTGATAATGTTTCAAACCTTGGAAAAACCATAAACATATGCAAACGGAAATAAATAAATAAAAGCCCTTTTTAATTTTCCGCCTAGGTGATTCGTGCTGACCTACTCTGCAGAAGAGAAAGAATTATTGTCTTATGTAACAGGCGAATTGCTATCATAGTTCATTACCAAAATGGTCAGGGCTGGATTTTATTAATGTTTATCAACACAAAAATGTACCCAGCGCAAGGCCAGTGAAGCAAACGCTGACAAATATTATAGAGCGGAGGAGAGATTTACATGGCAAAGGGAAGGGGAAATTGTTTCCCGTAAAAAGCGTTCGGCTCCAGACTTCTCACAATAGATGGCTGTAATGAAAATCAGCAGGCGTGACAGTGGCAGTGAATTTATTTTAAAAGCGTGTGTGGGGGGGTGGAGCACGGAGGCTGAAGACACGGGTCATTTGCAACTAATTTAAGGTTGTTTTTGCCTTTCATTGCATTTTAAACTCGACGGAAGAAAAGAAACAAAGCTTATTTATTTCGATCGGTGGCAATACGGGAGTGCCCATATTATGCACTCCGACAGCTAGTCCAAAAGGGCAAAAATGTTTAAAGTCCTTGGAGAACAAGTTCTGTGCGGGAAAATTATTAAAACCAATAATAACAACAAAAAATACATAGAATAGCCAATAACTTGAAGCCCTTCTTTGTTTTCTTCGCACCCATCTTGTGTTTCCCAGCAAACCGTTAGCCAGCTGGTATGGAGGAAACATGCAGAAATAGGAAGCTGCATTCCATGTTAGCAGTATACACACATCTGTCCTGTTGGTCAATGCCTTCAAAATCTTGCTGTGCAGGAGCTCACCTATTATTTATATTGTTTAACAATAAAACAGTCCTTTTATATTAAAACAAAGCTTTGATGGTTAATATAACAGCTCCCTTAAGGGATTCTAAAACATAACTTAATAGTACGCCATCTTTTACACATGTTTTTTGTTGTTGCCGACTGCCTGTTTATCTATTTGTGGTTTTGTTAGGCTCTTTGTCAGCATTATAAATGGATAGTATTTCTTTAAATGTGGGCCCCGGTTTTGGTAGCTTTCCCATTCGTAACTGTAAAAAAACAAAACAAAAAAAACGTACTTGTTGCATCAATTCACAGTATTGGCCGATAAGTCTTAAGCATCTTCGCAAACATTCCCATAATCCTCTGCTGTAAGCCAATGCCAAGGGAGGCATATCACACAAAGGTGATTATTTTTTAAAAAGCTCTGTTTCCATATAAAAAGACAAATTTTTATAGGAAAAATAGTGAAAAATTGGCCACTTCGTGGCAGCTATGAGACTAATGCTTTAAGGTTGCATCAATTATTCTTTTTGGACGAACCAAAGCCTGAGAATCCCATGACTGCAGCCATTTCGTCATCTTCTTCAAATGCAAGATCTTCCTCTGCCTTCCGTTTCTTCTCCCTCTGCTTCTCTTTTTTATAGGCTCGCGCTTTTTCCTCCTAAAGAGAGCAAGACAAAAAAAAAAAAAAAAAAGTGTCAATTACAGATCTGCTAAACCCCAAATATTTATTGGCACTGAGGAAACTTAGGCTTGTAATATAGTGCGCGCGCTACAGTGTCGATGATAATTGCAGGGTGCGACACTGACGTTGCTATACTTGAGATGCGCCCGCGCATGGCCGTGAGCTTTGGCGCGGCAAATCTGTGGAAATACAAGAAATGTGTATTTCCGCGATGCTGCCACACCACGTGAAGCTGCGAGCCAATCACAGCGCGGTCTAGCGTTGTGACGGCCGAGCCACGCTCCCTAGCCCTATATAAAGTAAACGCATGCGCCATGTGCATGCACACCAGTGCGTACTATATTGCAAGCCTAATAAAAAACAATATTGATCAGATCACAAAGAGAACACACTAGCTGTGGATGTGAATGTTACATTGGCCTTGCATAAAGTAATGTGTCCGAGCGCCTAAATTATTATATCGAGACACTGGAATTTGAAGTCGTGCCTGCTATATAAATCTTGATAAAGTATGTGTGTCCAATCAGTTTTTCTCAGCAGCCTTTGCAAGAACTGGAATGTTATTTGCGAGGCTCCTTTCTAGATTATATTTAAAAGTTCTGCTGCGATATCCACTGATCAAATTACCATGAAAACCATGTTTTTTTTGTAGGGTGTCTACTGTTGAAATAGTACAAAATCCATGATAGATCTCAACTTCACAATAAGGTGCCACTGAAATATTAAAGCTATATTAAAAATAATTAGCATGTGTACCAGGAGGTCTATGAGATTTAGGGAGAATGCCCCTGCCAGGCAAAACAAATGCATTAGAAAAAAGGTGACTTCCAAAGCGCTTGGAGTTACTGGTCACAGGTCCAATGTAAAAATTGCTTGGGCATGACCATTTCACAAGGCTTGTTCTACCTTTATCATAAGTATGATTAAAGCTTCAATCCACTCAGTTTCCTACACTGGAGATTAAAAAAAGTTAAAGCATTCTGCCATCCAACACATTCTCAAACAATTAAACATTAGTTTTCGCATATTAGGCCTTGATTGCAACATTTCAAAAAATGTACATGTGTTCTGGTGTTTTCAGCCCAACACCATGAAATTTTGCACGCAAAATCATTTCATGGAGATCTAGCTAGTGGGTCAAACCTTGGAAACAAAGAAAGTTACAAGCGTTTCAAGAGTGAGTCCGTCCAAACATTCTTCTTAATCTAGAGGGTTTTAAAAAATTGAGAAGCAGAAACTATTGTAACGGTTGTTTAGGGCTTATTCGGTTACACTGGATGTTTAAGTTGTGATATTTATGACAGCATAGTCAAGGTCAGTGTTTCTCAACTGTCTTTGGGTATCCCAGTCAGACCATGTTTTGCAGATCAACACCCACACATTTGCATACATGTGTGCTTAGTAATTCATTACTCGTAAAACCGTGTCTGGATGGTGTTTCAAGAGGAACGGAGACACCCATGACCAGGTGATCTAATAAGTATCCTGACTGGCAGAGTAAAATCCCATCTCTGAACCATTCATGCACCACCTTTCTAAGCATATCTATTCATTTGATATTTCTTGCTAAATCTCCATACCTCCTCCCGGAGCTCTTTCATTCTCTCCTCAAAGTCATAGTCCTTTTGTTTTTCCTCCATCTTCTTCTTGTTTACTTCAAATCGTTTCTTAACTTGATCCAACGTGGAACGCTCTACTCTCATGGACATTCCCAAGTTCCTCTGATCTGAAATGTAAGAGCCATTTTTAAAGGCAATGGTGACATATTTATTAAACTGTCCTTAAATCCTGGATGTGTCTGGAATGCATTTCAGAATAATATCCTTCAGAGATCTTCATCTGAAAGTTTTCTGTAAAAATATCTTTTGTTTAAAGAATAAACAGTAGAAACCAAGATTGCATCTGCTAGAACTTCTGCTTCACCATAATCTATGCATTACAATGCAGACTACCAACGTAATCATTTTCTTCTACCCTTGTTTATCAGATAGCTGGGGGACCTACCGACCAAATAAATGTAAATGCTCATTATTTTTCCATAAAGACCACCATGGGACTCGAGACGCATCCTTTATTAGAAGATGTAAAAGATGATTTAAAAAATATATATAAATCCCGTCTCTTGACAAGGTGCAATCCTACCCGAAATGAACTACAAGATGAACACATCAACTGAAAGAATGGCCAAGTATAAATACTACCCTCATTTTTCCCCAATGTATCATGGATAATCTGTGGTTGTCATTTCCTCGCCCAGAATCCCTTGCTTGTCCCATCACCCCAGCATATTCCATCTGCCTCCCAGATGAGAGCAGTGACCTCACAGTGACTAAAGCTTCAGCTAATCTATATTTTCAGAAGGATTTTTGCCTACAAAAGGAAGTTTAGGAAATTCCCGAAGGAACAATAGTTTTGTGAAGATCGTAGAGGGGAATGCACCTTTAAATTGGGAGGCCATTTCTAAAAATGTACCTCTTCAATAACGGTTTCCATAAAAGCAACTAAATGGGGCTTAGCCTATAAAAGTATTGACATTATTAACACACCAACTATTGACCATTACAAGGGAGAACATGCTTAAAGAATAAGGTCAGACTGGTTACTGAGAAGTAAGTAATGACTGTTCCATCTGATAAAAAGCAGCATATATGCCTGCACTGCCTGCAAACTTCAATGTCAAAACGCTCTCATCTCATGTAAAGAAATCACTAGTGCATGAACACAAGCCATAAGCTGTGAAACGAAGCGACCTATAGAGAGCTGGATATATGTACTCTACCAAAGGATGCAGAGTGCCCTTTATTTTATAGGTGCAATCCCAAACAGGTAAAAAGATTTTTATATAATTAGTGCAACAGGCTTCCTTAGAAAGATTCAATCATCCTGAGAACAACAAATATTTCACTTATTGGGATCCTGTGAATTTTTTTTATTTTTTCCATTATTTAGTGCCTGTTACATTCAGATCAGCTTCTGTTTATCCGTTTGTTAGCAAAGTAAATGTGTCAAAACAGACATGCAATTTACCATGGCAATGTTAAAATAAAATTACCTACACTTGTCCGATTTATTTTTTAATTGAATCAGTTACTGTATAACTTATTAAAATGCTACTGTTCTTAGTTCACTTACATCCTAGGATGGAAAACGCAAGTTAGACATGTTAGACTTGTTCTTGAGGTCTTTGATGATTTGGTAACTTCAATGTAGATGAAAGGCCACATTAATAATTATATCCAATAAACCCAATATTTTCTTCTGGAACTAATGGGTGAATTTCCTATTATTAAACAGGTTTAAAAAAATCAAAGTATTTCTTTAAACACAATTGACAACTCTGTTATACACAGTATATTTGGAAGCTATAGAAAAGTCTAGCCCCAAAATGCAGGGGTCCACTTAAGAGCACACATAGCTATAAAAAAAACAACAGGTAAAACCTACCTTTTAATGGCCTAATAAAATAATCCTAACTATTTAAAATAATTACTATTGGATTGATGGAGTAATTCATTAACAGTGTGAGGAGGAAGACGAGAGGGGAGTATAAACTATATTGATCAGACAGGGAGCCGAGTTAGAATAGATAGCTCAATATAAATGTCCCACTGGGTGGGGTGTGACAATTAGTCTCCCATACCCATTAATTACCTCCTAGATAGACAGTGGCAATGTGAAATCAAATGCTGAATTAGCATAGCTGAGATAGTATGTTGCACGGAGATAAGATATGCCAGTGAGAGAATAATTATTCTAAATCTACAGCATTACCCAGTGGATCAACAGTCCATCTACAAGCTAGATTTACTGCTTTCTATTGTGACCAAGAAAGAAAAGTATAACATTGCTATCATTTCAACAGACTGAAATGAGATCAGTTCTGTATATGGGCGAGTATTGATAGAAAGCAATGTGAGCTAAGGTCTTCTAAGAAAGCAGCGAGTAGCCAAAACTACAGTTTCAGTAGTGATAACAAATCAATTGACCTTTATGGATTGATGGGTCAATACTTCTTCACTGACAGATCCTGTGCGGTGCACCTTATGACATCATACTAGCTCCACACAGGCTCTCAATGGAGGAAGGGAGACTACTGTTGTTGTAGCAAAATCGCTGCATTAGTAACAGCAAGTGATTTGATACTTTGTTAGCGATGGTTCTACTTGAGGGTCTATATTAGCAACAGTTACTTAGTTTCAGTTATCTGAACTATTCAGTATTGCCAGAGTGATTACTACAAACCATCTACTTCACTGTTTTCTTTCTGTGATCTTTGCCACCATTGAAAAGCACTCGCCATAACCACAGCACATATCTGATTTCAGGTTTGTGGTTGGCTAATAGTGCAGGCTTCATCCTTTTCTATCACATTGAAAATCCATATAGAGAACAGTGTATACAACCATCAATCCATACAGGTCAATTGATTTGTTATCACTACTGAAACTGTAGTCTTGGATACTCGCTGCTTTCTTAGAAGACCTTAGCTCACATTGCTTTCTATCAATACTCGCCCATATACAGAACTGATCTCATTTCAGTCTGTAGAAATTATAGCAATGTTATACTTTTCATTCTTGGTCACAATAGCAAGCCGTAAATCTAGCTTGTAGATGGACTGTTGATCCACTGGGTAATGCTGTAGATTTAGCATCATTATGCTCTCACTGGCATATCTTATCTCCGTGCAACATACAAGCTCAGCTATGCTAATTCAGCATTTGATTTCACATTGCCACTGTCTATCTAGGAGGTAATTAATGGGCATGGGAGACTAATTGTCACACCCCACCCAGTGGGACATCAATATTGAGCTACCTATTCTAGCTCGGCTCCCTGTCTGATCAAGGTGTTTTATACTCCCCTAGTTTGAGGGTTTATACTCCCCTCCCCTAGTTTGATCAAGATGGTTTATACTCCCCTCTCGTCTTCCGCACTTTTATTGAATTACTTCATCAATCCAGTAGTAATTATTTGAAATAGTTTGGCTTATTTTATTAGGCCTTTTAAAGGGTCACATTTTACCCGTTTTGATAGCTAGGTGTGCTCTTAAGTGGAACTCTGCATTTTGGAGCTAGTCTGTTCTACAGCCTCCAAATATTCTATGTATATGTATTCACATTAGGCCCTCAGATATACCCTTCTTCCTGCTTTATTGTATTCACAACTCTATTTTGTATACTGAAAGGTAGCAGTGGTGAGTTCCTTCTCTATTTGTACAACTGACAACTGTTTATTTAGCTCTCCCCCCCAAACTTGCTTATCCCAATGATGAAAACATGGTCAGTACCTTACAAAAATAAATGATAGTCCGGCAACATTGCAAAGGGAATCAAGTGAAAGGAGGAAAAAATATGCCCGAAAACATTTTACAAACGCTGTTATAAATTCAAATGCCGTGCGGCAAAACAGTTTAAGAACGTTTACATCAACGTATAATTTACGTTTTCAGGGAGCGGGATAGGCTTTGTGAATTTTGCACTGGTTGTTGGCAACGGAGGCAGAACATTGTTCTCTAAACCAGATAAAGTATTTTCTACCCACCCCTCGCCCACGCTGGCACATTGAAAGCACACTTACGTTTTTTGCCATTGATATGGTCCAAGAAGTTGATAGAGTCTTTTACTACGCAGTCACAAACATTGCAATAATAGCTGCAAAAAAAAAAAAAGATTTCATGTACTTTTTTTTTGGTCAATCCGGCACACATCCTTACACACTTTGGATATCCCCACTCCGATTGCATGTAACATTTCAAAGTATTTTGTGTATAAAGAATAATGCCAATACTAGGATGATACTTGGGTGCATCACATTTATCAGAAAAACAGCCATATTTCAGGTATGAAATGTTCTGAAATATTCTACTCAATGGATGGATGACTTTGTCCTATGCAATATACTGAAGATTTAACTTTGCTGGCCTCTCAGGTGTGCCTGGTTTTGCTATACATACTGATTGTTGTCTGAACTGTCACAATATTGGCCAAAGGATTCTCCTGGTGCAGCTGCCTGGCATTTACTTTTGTGTTTGATATTTGGAGAAGCTTGGTCTTTTCGAACGGATCAATGCATTTTTATTAGTTGTGTGTAACTAGACTTCACTGGTGTGGGTGAAGTCCTCTTATTGAGAAAGATAAATACATAGCTCGCGTCTTTAAAAAGGCAGAGTTTGGGACACTTAAGTGCGAAGGCCAACATTAACTAAGCAACCTCTGACCATAAGGCTTAGCACAGTATAGGAAGTCTCTACTTGAACATCTCAGAATTCATTTTTTTTCCAGTTTCTTTGCATTAACAGCACAATAAGGAAACAACACTATTGGGTTGTCAGACAGCGATGGACATTACTTTTCCTCTTCAAGTACAGTAATCACAGAAAACTATGCCAAACAGTGGAATGGTCATATAAAATATTAAATCTATACACATATAAAAACAACCAATTTACAGATATTAGTCACGGGAAAAGCTCACTGCAAAGAATGTACTTAAAATCTGCATTATCACTAGAAACTACAGTCGTCTTAAGTTCTGGGTTCTCTAAATTCCTGAAGAGACCAACAACACCACCGTCTAGTAACCAATCTTGTTTGTGAGGGTGTGTCTACATATCTACAGGATGTTGGGCAGCAACTACTCAACTGCACCAATCCTAGGACATTTGGTCGCAGCCGTCTCGCCTCTAAGGTAAGCCACTAACCTTAGCCCTTACCCTAAAACAACCAGATCGTAACCCATAATACCAATGCTACCTCCTACCCAAAAACCTTAACCGAAAACCCCTAACCACGAAAACCCCTTCAATTAACCACCTACACTAACCGCTAAAACCCCAAAAGGTAACCCTCTATCCTAAAACGTAACCTCTCGTCAAAGCAGCCGGCAGCGGCAGGTCCAGCAGTGGAGCGGCGGTGGAGGGCCCCCCTGCAGCCAAACGCCAACAGGGAGTTCGTCGCACCGAGCCGGCCACGACCAAAATGTCCCATTATGCTAATCCAATGGCGTTCGGTATCGATGGGCTTTAAACAGCTTTATAAAAAAAAAATATCAAGGTGGTCAAGGTTTAAGGCCGTATTCTATATACTTCAAAGAGGCTGTTTACAGCCATAAATTCACAGACTTCATTGGGAATTTCAGCCTAATACGTTCAAAGAACGGTCACTTCGCAGTACGTGGAAGTTACCCTGTAGGTGTTTAAGGGCCATAAACAGGTCAGGTTTTTGTAGAAAAACATAGCTCAGCAACTTGCCTGGAGCTGGGTTAATTATAGAAGTCTTTAAACCCTAGCCTGTTGAGGACTGAGTTTGGACCACTCTGTGTTAGATCATGTCATAATTAGTCACTACCTGCACTACAACTCACAAAAGCACCCAAACCTCACTCCAAAGAACAAGTAAACGTCTGTCGGATGGGCATCTTCCATTTGTTACTACCTTGGGATACACACACACACACACACACCTGCAAAGAGCCAAACCCAACATGGTCTGTTTGGGAATGTTTCCAATTCAATTTTCTTAAACAATGATGTGAGGTGCCAATAGTGTACAGAATATTTAGGGGCCCATGTGACAAGGAAAAATATACATACTTATATATTTTGACCTTTAAACTGATGCAGAGGCACCCATCTCTCAGCATCAAGATATGAAGGGTTCTTGCCCTGATTTCAACTGTGAGCAATTCGGTGCATTTAATATTTAATAAGTTACAAAACAATGGAATAGATCAATTGTCTACATAAGAAGTCTACCACATTTGATGTGAAAAAAAAAACAACTGGTTACCTTAATAAGCAAAACTACCGACTGATGCAGGCACCGGAAAAAGAAACTATGGTACTTAGCAAGTTTCTACACACTTCAGGGTGGATTCCTTCTTTAACATTCTGCTTCCTGTCAAAATTCTGACTAACTGCCATATTTTGTTCAGGATTGAAACCAGGGGGGCAGCTTCCAGTGCTGCACTATTTTCGAGTATGGGGTCAACAGTTTTAGACATACTTAATGGTGAAGTTCCCAGTATTACTTACTGGTTTTAAAGGGGATTTAAATGGCCATCCAATAGGAAGCCACAGCCGATAATGTTGCAGGTTCCTACTGGAATGAGATTTGGCAGTCATTTTGTTTCCCCTTGGGGAGAATTAAACCCTGTAACTTCATCGGTAAGTATCTCGCGAACTGTAGGGTCCCCAAGAGCTGAAAATTGTGGTGTTTCACTGTTGGGGACCCCCCAATACCAAACTGTAAATAAATGGGGGGGTACCAAATAAGTAGGTACTTAAATCCTGTTCCTTTAATTTCATGGGAGGAATGGTTTTTAATTTTTACCTATATTCAGACAACTTACATTATGAAGAGACTTTAGTCCCTATTTAATATTCTGTACATTTGCATGGAGCAGGATCCATTCCCAGCCCACTGAATAGGGCAAGGACGGCCAACTCCAGTCCTCAAGTGCCACCAACAGGTAAGGTTTTATGGCTATCCCTGTTTCAGCACAGGTGGCTTAGGCTGAGATTATAGTGCCGGCAACGGCGACGCCCCCGGTCGCCGCTAGCGAAAGTTGCATTTGTTTTCGAGCGACGTCACGTCGCCGGCACTATAAGCTCAGCCTTAATCTTGGAATAGGGCATCTGGTTCCATCCATCCTTCCGAGCATGTTAATCCATATTCTTACCCTCCCATCTCCGACTGTGGGGTCGTCTTCGTGATGACAATGGTTTTTCCCAGCTTGGACTCCAAATCCACCTTGTAGTCTCGGTGCCGGAGAAGTTCTCTCTTGATGGGGGGTTGCAAGGGCTTGCCTAGAAATGAATGCCCAAAGGGTTAAATCTTTAAAAACTGTCAATCAGAAACGACAGCAAACTGAGTGTAGTCTAACACAACACTCAAATAACTCCATTTATACATCTATTCCAACGACCGATTATTTGAACCGTATTTAAAAGTTTGCCACCAATAGCGAGAATCATTATGCATGATTTGCATATAACGGGGTTATTTACTTAAGACTCCTGGCTGCAAAATTGGGTAAAGGCAGTGCAAAGAATTACAACAGGTTTATGAAAGGAAAGACCAATTGTCTTTGTACTGGTATTGCCAAAGTGAGGCAGCAGGGAGATATTATTTATTAGACCCCTCGGTGGTCATACTGTACATGATACTGCCAAGCTGACACTTCCCCCTAAAAGTAGAGTGCCAAGGTCAAGTATCTATGATCCTTTTTTAAGAGCACGTAAATCATTTTTCACAGTATTTATAGCAGAGGTGGGCAACCCTCTCGCCAAGCTCCACAAGTGGCGAATTGGCCATGAAATTGTGGCGAATTTGAGTTTGTAGAAACAACGAAGGGATGGGGAGTGATCACAGGACCATACCAATTGTATAATGTAATCAATTATGTAAGTGAGGTAATCAAAGAGATGGGTGCAAACTGTGAACTGAAAAGTGAACCAGAAAAAGGGAAGGGAAACACAAAATGGATGTGCGCCCTAAAAGAATTCACTTATATGCACACCAACCTAATGTAAAAATTAACTTTTAATAAGTGTCTTAAAACATATATTACCAAAGTAATGTGCAATGTGGATTAAAAATATATTAAATCAGAAATATCTGGCATCCGTGTCTTTAATTATTAGGTCGTGCTGTCCCAGATATCCACTTAGTATTGATGGGATACTGAAGACAGAGGATGCTACGAGTCAGGGTGTTAACCCCTCTGGAGCAACGATGAGACCCAGTAGTGATAATAAACCAGGGCCCTTATTGCAGTGCGTAGCACTGGTCTAACTAGCAAGGAAGCTCTATCTGTGAACAATTATATATTATCACTACTGGGTCTCATCGTTGCTCCAGAGGGGTTAACACCCTGACTCCTAGCATCCTCGGTCTTCAGTATCCCATCAATACTAAGTGGATATCTGGGACAGCACGACCTAATAATTAAAGACACGGATGCCAGATATTTCTGATTTAATATATTTTTAATCCACATTGCACATTACTTTGGTAATATATGTTTTAAGACACTTATTAAAAGTTAATTTTTACATTAGGTTGGTGTGCATATAAGTGAATTCTTTTAGGGTGCACATCCATTTTGTGTTTCCCTTCCCTTTTTCGAATTTGAGTTTGCCAGCTCTCACAGTAAAATAAACTTTTTCCTGACGACGTGTGCTGGTTTCCGCTTTCCGAATTAGTCATTGACGCAACACAGCCACCCAATACTCCCCTCTGCATTCAGTTAGAGTCTAGACCCGACTTTGAACTGTTATTTTTTTATGGGAGCTAAAATTTGTAGTGACGCAAGTAAACGAAAAGCATGGTGTGGCGATTTTCACTTCATTCGCCACACCTGTGGCTACATTGAAAAATAGGTTGCCCACCTCTGATATATAGCATTTTTTTTTCCAGAAGTCTGCTTTCTGAGTTGCAAACTTAACAAGATAAATGCTCTTGATATGTACTTCAGTCGTGTTATTTTCATCTAGCCTGTGAGTAAGCAGTAGAACGTGGCCAAGTACTTGAAAACCCAGATGGTGGAGCGATTACTGATCTCTGCTCCGACTGCTAAAATGTCAGAAAATCATATGATGTTTGGTATCAAAAATATAATTATTCTCCTACAAGGAAATCACACACTGCCTTTGTGTTCTGGCAGTCACTCCCCCCTCCAAAAAAATTATATGAAGATATTTGTGGCAATTAGCATATTTCTCCCATAAGGAAATAACTATTAATCGGTAATATTAGGTCAAACTGAATTGCTCGAGAACTTCCTTTACACAATAAGTAGTTACTAACCATCTTTCTTTTCTCTTTCTTCTGTGATTCGCCTCTGTGCAAGTTTCTCATACTCATCCTTGTCCCACTTCCGACGGAAATCCGCATTTTTAGACTACAGAAAATAAAAATGTGTGGTCACTTTTCAGAAAACCAGGATTAAAAAAAAATAATAATAAATAAAAAGAGAACGCAAAACACACATGTAGGATGGAACTGGCCATATTTACCCTCTCATGCAGCCCCCACATCGTGAATGAAAACAAAGCAAAATTTTCAGAATTTTAAAGACTATTTTAAAACACATACGTCTTTTTTTTTTTTTAAATGCTATTTGCATAGTTTTAACCTATCAATCCCTTCAATACACCATCGACTGCAGCTTCCAATTTTCTTCTATTGCGAAAAAAACAGAACAAAAAAAAGTGTCCATTTAGCAAGCTCTAACATATCTCTTATTTAGCCAGCAATAATTTTCTCCCACATTATTAGGACCGAGACCATGCTGGTTAGTGTTAGATTGGCATAATAGCAGGACCGGACTTTCACCTACTGAGGCCCTAAGCAATGTGAAGTTTAAGAGGCCCGCAAAACGAAAAACATTATTCTGACTGAAGGGACAATTGAAAATGTTTACATGAAACTGAAATGAATGAAAGTATTATACTAGCATTGTTATATACAAAGATGACAGTGTGAAGCTAAAATGAACAGTGTTTGCACATCACTTTAATTTGAATATTAAAACATTTTCTCTCCTGATTTTGGGAGAGCAAATCATTGATCATGTCTTCAAATGATAAGCTATGTTTGTCACTTTCAATGCACATGATGCTTAAGGTCATATTTGAACGAAAACGTCCATATTTAGAGAGAATCTTTGGCGCGTATCTTTATTTATCATTCAATTATAAAACTTGAAATGCATTATTTTTGCTATTTTGAGGCCCCTCATATTCTGAGGCCCTAAACCAATGGTGTGCTAACTGGGGGGCGGGAGTGGTTGCAGAGGCCCTGCACTCTTCCCCAAGGCATTTAAATGAAATGGCTGGGGATCGTGTGAGGCCTCTGCAACACTATACTTACCGAGGTCTAGGCGCTCTGAGATGCGTCACCATGGCAACCCGGCGTCAAATGTCGCCACGGGGGTCATGTGACATCACACGTGGCAAATGACGCCGCGGTTCACGTGATATGACGTCACATCATCATTTGACGCAGGTCTAAGGTATGGAGGGAGGCGCGAGCATCCAGGCAGGCAAGACAGGAGGGCGCAGCAGTAAAAGTTTGTGCTCCCCTGCCCTAAGCTGTAGCCAAGTTGGCTTATTCGTAAATCCACCACTGCATAATAAGGTTAGGCTAACATATTACTGTAAGTGGTCGTATTATACGCCAGGCTAAAGGTTGAGCATGGGGTTCTCAACACCCCCCAACAGGACAGGTTTTCGGGATAATCAACTGATTGAGCCACCTGTGCTGAAACAGCGATATCCTTAAAACCTGACCTGTTGGAGTGTCTTGGACTGGAGTTGAGAACCCCTGGGTTAGGCTGAACAAGTCTTATTTATCCTGCTACCGGATAAACAACGCTCAACAAGTGCCTTATTTACCCGGCACACTGGGTAAATATCTTTTACCAAAACAGGAACCCCAAAATAATAGCTACAGGGGCTGTCTGACCACCAACCCCCAATGTTTTATAACCCATTTTAAACCCCAACATATAAATCCATACAGGAATTCTGCTGTTGGTTACTGTTGGTTATCACAGATGACAGCTGGGGTGGATAACACAGAACTACATGTACAAAAGATATACTCTTAAAACAGTAAAATAGGATTTACTTCAGTCAATATTTCTGTCCAGTACAGATGAGAAGAAAGACCTTTAGCAGGACAACACCAATAGCTATAGGATAAATCCTTTTTACTATTTAATAATCTCATTTGTACGCAGTATACATCCAGACCTTAAATTGCAGCTTCCATGGATAACATGTCTCTGCTGCCTAGAGTGACCTATTTATTATTTAACACAATCTGGCATATAAATATTCCAAAGATTATGGAGCCGTTATTAACGAGTTATTGGGAGGGAGGTGGGTTAAGTGTAAACACATCAGTGTTTCTACTGTCTGGGAAATTACACATTTGCTTGCAAATATATCCTATTGACCCGGTTAAAATTGAAAAAAAAATAATAGAAAACCAGTAAATTACAAAAAAAACAGTAAATCACAGGAAATATGGCCGTTTTACTTCTGCGCGTCCCGCTGCCGCATTGCTTAAGTGTGCATAGTCAACTTGCCTGCCCACCCAATGACAATTTAAGCGCATCGTAATTATGAATACTAATGTGACCTGAGTGTACATAGTGGTATGCAGGGGAAGGGGGAGGTCTGAGCTGTCACAAAGGAGGGCGAAAGAGTACCAGGGTCACAATAACCTTTTAGCTAAACATTTGATAAGGGATTTTACACAGGAAATTGTATTTCTTAAAGCAGCAATACTCCTTTAAAAAAAAAAAAAGCTATAGGATTAAAGAAGAGGTCACTGGAGTTGAACTGTGTTAATTTCAGTTCCGGGGACCCCCTGCTTCCAGAGATAATTAACTCCGTAGGGGGTGCCGGTAGCAGGTCTGACTGGGCTGAGAGGGGCTATCAAAATGGCGGCTTAAATGTCCCACATCATGCTGGCCAATAGGAAGCCATGAAGTCATCTCTTGCAACTTCCCATTGGCCTGCGTGACCAGGACCTTTAAACCCGTGGAGCCCCAACAGGCATCTCAAGAAGCAAGGGGTCATCAGAGCTGAAATTAATGGGGTTCCGTTCCAGAAACCCCCTGCTCCCACCTATTAAAAAAAAACATGTTTTGCTCCTTTAACTAGGATTTTGCAGGAAGGTTAGGATCAAAAATAGGAAACCCAACAAGTGGAAACCCTGCAACAGATACTCAACATCATCAGACCCTTCAGCATTTGGTGGATATAAAATAGGTACTGCTGTTCGTCTACTTGTGCTGGATGGAGGTTCTTCCAACTAATCGCTATGGATATCCCATAACCCACGCAGTTCAACACACACACAAACCTGTGTAATAGGTACAACTGGTCTTACAGAAGCCAGAAACATGCAGTGTGCCTGATAAATAAGTACAGCTGGGGGGCATGCACCACGTCACTGATGGTACTACATTTATTTCAATGAAGGTGCTGAGACCCACACCATCAGATGTTACCCTCAGACCCACACTCATCAGTGTTATAGGGGGAGGAAGGGCTGGGTTTAGGCTGCCGGAGACACAAGGCGGAAACCCCCTGAGAAGCTTCCATTAAACAGGCCTCCCTCACTCCCCTTAACCCCCATTACTCGCGAAGCAACACGCTGCTGACGCTCCCAGCAACCGGCACCGATAACATAGAGCCCGGCGCCACAACTCACCCCGCTGCCCGACGCCATCTTGGTGATCTGACGCTACTGCCCGTCGCGCGGAATGACGTCACCGCGGAAGCTCCTCTGCGGTCACCATGGAAACACTTCCTCCCCTCCCAGTCGAACAAAAATCGAGCCTTCCCAACACATGCATAGATGACTTCCGACGGTCAGAAAAAGGCCGGAAGCTCGGCGCCACCATCTTTGATTTGGGCAAACTATTCGTCCTCATGGTTATAAAGGTGGTGATTATTATTATTATTATTTTTATTATTGGGCAATATAATAGTTTATGTCAAAAGTCCCACAAGTCTCCATTATTTAAGCAGAATATATCCATTATATATATATATATATATTTATATTTTTTCTTATACTATTTTTGTCCCCTTGTTAGATTGTTTGTGTACCTACTTTTATTCATAAACATTTTTTTGGTATTAATATAATTTTTAATGTAACTTCCCTTGTTGTTCCTGTAGATTTGAAACTGGCTTTTTAATTTGCCCGTATCATATATGCCCCTGCTGGCTGGACGAGGCGAGGCTACAGAGAGATCATAGAGTCGGAGAGGTCACCATAGAGTTGGATGAATGGGATAGACAAGCCGCCCAGGCTCGCAGAGGTGACAGGAGCACACGTGAGTGCGTATTGGGCTGTGTGCTGGTCTGCAAAGCCAGAGCTGCACAGTGTCCCCACCTGGGAAATGTTAATGACCATTGTTCTGTGCGGATCACCTGGTGGTGGAGACATTCGATCTGTGCTTGGGAGCCCTGCAGTTACCAAGTGACCTCTCCCATGTAATCTTCTCTTTCAGATGTGGAATTCACTAGGAATAACTGCGTTGAATGACCAGTAAGTCTATAGGAGAGTCATTCTGTGTGACCTTAGTCTTCTCTTTTACAGATTTTTTTATTGACCTTATTCCAAATCTTTAATGATCGTTGTTGCATAATTCTAAAAATATTTTTAACATGCTTTATATATAATTATAAATCCCTTTATGGAATTGTGATGAAAACATGTATACTTAACAGATACTTGGGTTAAAAGATCCCCTGGGCGGGGATTTCCTTTCCTATTGTCTGGTTTTTATAATACTTATTGTACTGCACTGTATTGTCTTATTTTGTAACGCAATGCATACATTATTGGGGCTCCATAAATCAAAATATATACATTCATCCTTAATATTTAAACATTGTGTTTGTTGTAATGTCCTGTGGTCCTAGCTTATTTATAATAATTATTATATACAGTGCTGCAAATTGTAGAATGATTCTCGTTAAACTCCTGCCTCCAAAATTAAAAAAAATATATATATATATATATATATATATACCGGTATATCTCCTCTCTAGACAACGTGTGTGACATCCTCAAAATAAAGCATGAAGCCGTTGAGGTGTCTCTCTACATCATCATGGACAACATTGGTTGGCCAGAGGATGGTAGTTTATGACGCAGCTGTCCGCTCCATGTCCTCTCATCACAATAATCAGGTATGTATTCTTCGGCCTCGCTTCAATATAATTTGTAGCTGCTTCTTCGTGTCAGAGAAGCTCTGAGCTCTATCCAAATGCATGGTGGTCAGATCTCTCCTGACAGAAGTGTCTTGACAGCATACTGAACTTTATTGGAAAACTTGTGGTGGACAAAAACTGGTTATTTTATGTTACTACTTATTTTAAATTCTGGAGTTTTCCTGTTCCGGATTGGGGGTTTCATAATGGCTGCTCCATATTTGCATATCTCCTTGTTGTTTTCCAAAGCTGTTCTTTATTTTTTTAAATAAATGCTCTTTTCAGGAGATATAAGCATTTGAAATATTAAGTGTCTGGGAGGTTACAATGGAGCTGTCTAAAGGTTACCATAGTAACATCAGAAGCTAGAGATGAAGAAAATAATGCACAGGAAATGTCTTTTGGGGCAAGAGTCTAACATTATAGGAGTGAAACTAATTTGGGTTACTGGTGTGGGATTACTGCTTTCAGAGAAAAGAGTCCATTACAACGCATGATTCTCCATGGAAGGAGAGAAATTGAGGTGTGGCGATCATACTTACATTAGCTTCTCTATCTACTATGTCAGCGGTGCGCAAACTGGGGGGCATGCCCCCAGGGGGTCAGGAGATTTTTGTAGGGGGGCGCGGTGGTTGCAGTGGCCCCGTGCTCTTCCCCACGGCATTTACATTAAACGCCGGGGATCACGTGAGGCCTCTGCAACCTGTTACTTACCGAGATTCAGACAGCTGCTAACGCGGCGTCAAGACGCCGTGGGGTCACGTGATGTCACATGACCCTGCGGCGTCATTTGACGCAGGGAACGGAGGTAAGGGGGGCGCGAGCACCGGGGCAGCAGGCAGGGGTGGCGCAGCTGCAAATGTTTGCGCACCCCTGTACTATGTAAAAGTAGCTTCAAAGAAGATCAGGTTTAAAAAAGACATATGTCCATAGAGTTGAACCTATGACGAACCTACCTAGTAACACACCTTTCAACTGCACCTATTTAGCATGTACCGGGCCGGCTGGGAGTTTGGTGGGGTCTCTTACTTCCTCCGGACCTGGTATCTCCGCATACTACAACATGTCGCCATGAGGATGTGACGCGTGGGGACCTCCTTCCCACCCTCGTGTTATGTTCTGCCACGTTGTCATGGCAGCAGGAGGACTTGCCGACACTTAGAGGCCCCGCGCTCTCCCCCGGTAATCACAATGTAAATGTTGTGATGGTTAAACATTAAACTGTGCATAGTGTAGTTGGGCCGTGGAAGAGCGTTGGGGCAGGTGCAGTCGCACCAGCTGCACATCCACTATGCCGGCCCTGTAAAAAACACTATGTTTTGGTGTAATGTAAGATTAGCTGTAACTATTAAACAGAAAATGTTTTGTTTGTTGTAAGATGCATAGGTTAGGACAGGGGTGCACAAACTTTTCCGTTCGCACCCCCCTGTCTGCATGCCCCCCCCTCCCCTGCTGGCACCCCCTTTCCTTACCTGCTTTGGCTGTGTCATGTGACGTCGTGTTGCCATTTGATGCCGCGGCGCTGGAGAGTCGGTAAGAGACGTTGCAGAGGCCTCACGCCTCCCCAGGCATTTCATTTAAATGCTTTGAGGAAGACCGGGTGGCCTCGGCAACCGGCGTGCCCTCCACTCTGCGCACCCCTGGGTTAGGAGACTTCCATAGGAATTGGTTGGACGTAGCACCATCCTGCACACGCAGATAGTCTACAGTGATTTCTTCTTCCTCCTTCTGTTGGAGGGTCCTCAGCAACCTGCAGTGATATTTAGCTGCCTGTCGGTGAGCAGCAGAACACGCTTCCAATGTCATGTTTGGGGAAAAAATTGGAATTTATTTTTGATCATCATATAAACGACATATATGTTATTGCACGTGAAATTTTAATAGCAGTCATGCATTTGAAAATTCTTAAGTAGAACAACATGTATGTATAATTTGTACATAGGGCCATAGAAGTCCTCAGAATTATATGACACAAACCAAGTTGGGCACTAAAAAAAAATCAACTTAATCGGGGGTGATGTCTGCACGTGCACCGAAACGTTTTTCTTTTTTGCACAATAAATTGATATTTGTAGAGTTCCCAACTTGGACATCAGAAGGCAATTCATAAATGTTAGTTACCAAACAGACAGGGGTTTTGGAAATAAGTCTTATTTTTACAGACTGCAACAAATCCAGTGTATTTATATGTTTATAGATGATAGACAAACCTTGCAGACATCAAGATGTAATAACTAGGCCAGATTCGGAAACCCAGGAGCCAAGTTTTGTACTGAAAACGCCGAAGGTAAGATTTCACCAAGTGATTTGTGAGCAGAGTTATGTATAACTATTCAAAATGCATTTGCCTGAAATGTAGTGCCCCCCACCCCCAAAAAAAAATTTTGATTCCTAACGGAACGTTTCGCCGAGCTTTAAAGGGCAATTTTTTTTAGCAGAAATCACATTTTTCGTCCATTAATTTGCTGTTTTCACCGACGAATCACACTCTGGTGTGTTCGCAGGTATCGCCACATATTGTGGGGGCGCAAGATTTTCTGGGGGGGGGGCGGCGCAGTGGTTGCAGTGGCCCCGCGCTCTTCCCCCAAGGCATTTAAATGAAATGCCTGGGGATCGCGTGAGGCCTCTGCAATGTCTCCTACTTCACTTACCTTGTCTTCGGCAACGAGTGTCAAATGACGCTGCGGGGTCACATGACCCACGGCGTCATTTGTCGCCGGTTCCTGTGAAGGGGGGGCGCAAGCGCTGGGCTAGCAGGCAGGGGGGTGCGAGCGGTGGGCTGGCAGGCAGGGGCGTGCAGCGCACAAACTGTGCGCACCCCTGGTGTAGAGGAGTGTTTTGGAAGGTATATATATTTATGAATACACTTAACTCCTTCTCCTTACATGTCGGCTCTGATCTCTCGTTATACCCCTGCTTGTCTCCTGCTCTCTACTCATAACGGTCTCCTCTCCACCCCTTTCACTGCTACTGCTCGCTCTCTCTCTCGTCTTAAACTTTGTTTTGCCCTCCCTGCACATTACCTGTGGAACTCCCTCACACTTGGTGTAAGCCAAGCACCTTCGCTCCCTTCCGTTAAGTCAAACATTAAAACTCACCTCTTAAATGAAGCAGTTCAATAGCCTGGACTCGTGGCTACTGTCCCACAATGACAGTCACTCCTGCCAAGCACTGCCTTCACTTATTCCCTCACCTGCTGTCTCTTTAAGTCTCCCAACATACCACTTAGATTGTAAGCTCTCCCAGGGAGGGCGTTTCCTATTGTCTGATTTTGTGTGTTACACTTCTCTTATAATTCCCTGTACTGTATTGTCTCTCTTGTTAACCGCTAAGGACACTGCGGTCGCTATATAAATAAAGATACACATTCATATGTCAATGGACCAATTCTAAAACGGCTCTCTCTTCCCCGATCGCAAACTCTTAATAATAATAATAGCATGTTCTTGTATAGCGCTGCTAGTTTTACGTAGCGCTTTACAGAGACATTTTGCAGACCCATTCCTTCTCCATGGAGCTTACAATCTATGTTTTTGGTGCCTGAGGCACAGGGAGATAAAGTGACTTGCCCAAGGTCACAAGGAGCCGACACAGGGAATTGAACCAGGCTCCCCTGCTTCACACTCTCAGTGCCAGTCAATGTCTTTAACTTACTGAGCCGCTCCTTCTCTCCTCTAGCGAAAGTTTCATAAATGTCCATGTACAGTTTTATGCCTTTCAAATGACTGAAACAATACATTTCCACACACACATTTTGTGCTGTATTCACAGGGCACACGTGATGTTCACCCTAAGCAAATGGCAATCCGGGAGAGAGTCTTCAGAACGGTGGTGAATTGTTTTAAGCGTCATGGAGCTGAGAACATTGACACCCCTGTGTTTGAGCTGAAGGTTAGTAGACTGGGTGTTCAGGCCTTGGGTTGGTGAGTTAATGAGGGTGGCTCCAAAGCATATGGTCATGTGAAGGTCACTCTATAACCTTGCTGGTTAGCTATACGTGAATCTCTTTGCTGGGGCCTATAACACCATGTAAGTACATCCAGCACAAAGAAAAGCCTGTAGATTCGGTGTCACCTACTCGGTCACTTATAGAGAAGCCATAGTTGACAACCTGTGGAGGGGCTTCTCCATAGTGCCAACTTGTATATGTGAATATTTTAATCGAATTGACTTTAACAGCAGCGGTTACCAATCCTTATTTAATTCTGTACATCCAAACCAAAGTAACAGCCCATTCTGTACATCCAACCAAGTGTGTTAAAATATTTATACAGTACCAATAATCATGACAAACCTATAACTACATTTTTCTCCCTAGTTTAAAGCAGCAATCCCCCAGAGGTCTATATCTGTTTAACTCCTGTTATATTAATATTTTGCTCCCTGAGCATGTTCTGCCATTTTCTGCATGATATTTTTTTTCTCTTCGTGTTAAAATCGTGAATTTCTTCATCTCTGGCACCTGAGGTTACCATGGTAATTTTTAGACTGCACTGGGCAGCGGGGAGTTCTCCATTTTAACCTCCCGGATACGTCATATTTGAAACTAACATATCTCCTGAATGGATCATGAGATTTTTATTGTCCCCCTTCTCCCCCCCCCCCCTCCTGAAAATGGTGTTTTAGATTTAAAAAAATAAATAAAAAATTAAAACGGCATTGAGATCCATTACTGTAAAAATAAAATAAAAATCGCTATCTGCACGGATTGCTGCTTTGTTCATTTTAGTTTTGTATTGTGCTTGTTTTCTCTTTGCCTCTGTCCTAGTCAGTCACACAGCATCCTGGGACTTGTAAGCCAGAGCAGTGTCGACTGAGCCACTGATCTGAGCCACCTGTGCTGAAGCAGGGATATCTTTAAACCTGACCCTTGAGGACTGGAGTTGGCCACCCCTTGGTCTAGACTACAGCCATTAAAACTACAGTGCAATGTTGTTGTAGGAAGCACTGACCGGTAAATACGGAGAGGACTCTAAACTCATCTATGATCTGAAGGACCAGGGAGGGGAGCTGCTGTCCTTGCGCTATGATCTGACTGTATCCTTTCACTGATCTAAGTCACTGCTCTTTTGTTGGTATGTGAATATCCAAGCCTAGTAACCAGCCAACTGTATGTAGACCAGTGTGATCTGAGGCCCCCTTGGGTTACGGGCCCCAGTGTTCACTGCAGCACGCGGGCCTGGCAGCGCGTGCACGGTTGAAAGCCACGATGTGCGGTCCAGGGGAAGCGATGGGAGGCTCAGGGAGGTACGTCCATCACGTTCAACCTATGCTAAATTTAGACGACCGATACTTTATCCTATATTTGTATACAGGCATACCCCGGTTTAAGGACACTCACTTTAAGTACACTCGCAACTAAGGACATATTTTCAATAGCACCATACCCCTGTGTCCGTACCCTCGCTTCGCGAGTGCGGACACTTATTCTGCCCTACAGACCACAGGAGTGGTGACGCACTGATCCCCCTCCCCAATAGGCAAACGGCAGCTCGCGCATGCGCCTGTCAATACGTCCTGAACAGCAATATCGGCTCCCTACCTGTACCGAAGCATCGATAAGTGGGGAAAAAAGGTAGTGCTTCACTTTAAGTACATTTTCACTTTACATACATGCTCTGGACACATTGCGTACGTTAATGCGGGGTATGCCTGTATATAGTTTATTGATCCAGAGGAAGACAAACCCCCAAAAAAACAGTGAAACATTATTCAAAGGTGAGGGTACAAAATAAATTCCTCCATGACTCCAGTATTTGCAATCAGATTTCTCCCTGGATCAACATCCTTCCCATGTTTACTTATTTGGTATATCACTGTATACCTTTTCATTTCTAAAAAGACGCCCAACCTTTTTAGTTAACCGCAAGTTATTTTATAACTTTTAAAGGAGCAAAGCGGAAAAAGGAAGCACGGCAAATATCTTACTACGGGTGCACATTGCTCCAATCAAAGACAAGTTCATGTGAAAGATGAAACGGCACTCCACTGGGCTTAGAAAAAATAGCACATTTATTATATAGCCAAAAATATATATATTTTTTTTAATCTACCATTTTTCTAAGGCCTGTGGAATGCCAGGAAAAAAATGTGTACAAATGTACATGCACATAAATGCATCGGGTGCTCTTGGTATAGTATTCTACATAAGCTGTTGCAGAATACATATATGTATCTGGGGAATGTATATAAATGACCAGATGTGACCCTTCGATGACACTCACTGACCAGAGGAACAAAAAGAAACACAAAGAATCAAAAACAATATCAATTCAAGTATAGTGAAATGACCACATGCATGATGCAAATAACCACTGATAGCACTATCCCTAATGCTGCGCTTATAGTGCCAGCCACGCGACGTCGCCGGCACTATAAGCGTAGCCTAAGGCTGCGGTCCCAGTAATTACTACAGCGCACGTTTCGGCGTGCGTTGTGCGATTAAACTCCGCCCCCCAGTACCTCCGGTCCCAGTTGCTACCCTGATGCGCAATTTCTTCCTGCTCTGCACGACAGGTTTTCAGAGAGGCAGGGGAAATTGAGTTTACTTCTAGCGACGGAGGCGTGGCCACGCCCCCACCGGCGGTTCACCCAATGTGGGCAAACCAGCCGCGTAACGTGATGGCCACGCCCCCGCAAATCCCCGACCACGCCCCCTCCCGTCGCAAGCTCCCTCCCCTCAGACCGCAGATCGCGGTTAGCGCTGTGCACGCGCTACCCCTCCCCCCCACCCAACCTCCCCCCCACCCAACGCCCCCCCCGCCGGGCGCGCGTGTCACAGTCATGACGGACCGCAGCCTAAGAGATGCAGACCAATAGCTTGCACAGGTATAGGCACCTTATTAGTTCTCTGAGTGTAAATTATTGTGATTACACCCAAAAGACACTGATGAGTATATGAGGATATTTTGATGTAATGTCCTCCTTAGTGTGAGATATTCCTCCTTTACGGTTGATGGTTAATGCAGCCCCACAGTAGAGTATATACCACTCCTCTTTTATATATAGAAAACCTCAGAAAGAAGAATGCCGTTTCATTTTTTTTTTTTATCTTTGGCATAACTTTTAAAGCTCACTTTCCAAGTTAAATGCCCCCCCTCCCCCCCCAGAATGGGAGGCAGGGGGAGTTTGTGGATGCATTTGGTATAGATTCACACTTAACCAGTGGACACATCTGTAGCTATTACATCGCATATGATCTATTATTGAATAGTTAATGCTGAGTTCCTGAATGATGATAGTAAGCAAGTTCCGGCTGAGCACATATCACGACTTGATCTCGTTTTGGCGCCGTGTATGTGCTTGTAATACCCTTAACCCTTTAGTCTGAAGGTGCCATTCGCTCGCTTTCTTGCCATGAATAAAATAAGCAACATGAAGCGTTACCAAATTGCCAAGGTTTACAGGCGAGACAACCCAGCTAGAGGGCGCTACAGAGAGTTCTATCAGTGTGTGAGTAATTATTATTCTTCATTAGAATCCTTTTATAATGTGCCAACATATTCCATAGCGCAGTACAATAGGGTTGGAGGACCGAAGCCATAAAATAACAGCATTAAAGAGGCAGTCCCAGCCGGCTTTTGTTTTTTAAAAAATTTTTAATCCAGTGTTGAAGCAGTGGGCCTCCGGAGGTGAACCCCCCTTAATTTCAGCTCCGGAGATCCCCTGCTTCCGGAGATACAGACCTCCTGAAGGGGGTGCCGGTGTCTCCTGAAGTTTTTAGCTTCTTCATCACATGGGCCAATAGGAGACCGCACCTGATTTATGTCACAGCTTCCTATTGGCCCACAGAGCCCGGCAGCTTTGAAATGTAGACATATAGTGAACCCCAAAGTGGCTACCAGCACCCCTTACAGAGGTAAGTATCTCCAGAAGCAGGGGGTCCCCGAAGTTGAATGTATTGGGGTTCAGCTCCGGAGACCCCCTGCTTCAATTCACTAGTATAAAAAATAAAAAAAGACTGGGTCTGCCTCTTTAACATACATTACAGTAGGTAAGGAGGGCCTTGTCGCAAGGAGCTTACACTCTATAAGGAAGAGTAAGTGGAAACAGGGTACAGGGGATGAAATATTTTACCCAAGACCAATAACAGCAGCTGTAACATCAGCAAATGCCAAACACCCCTTTGGCGCGACTGGTGTTACTTCCAAGAGAGTAATGGGACTGCACCCTTTTTATTTTTTATTTTTTTTACGGGAATCTGACCTAATATGTCAAATACAAAAGCAATAAGGCAGCAATCCATCTCCAATAAGAATGGAGGTTCCCATGAACTGAACCAAGATAGACTTACTACCAGGAGATTCATGGTTATAGGCCGATTGATTCAAGCTTTTTTTTAAACGTAGGCAGGATTACAACAAACAGCTTATGACTGGGAGGCGAGGGGGGGGCTTGCAGCATCCGGAAGGCTTATTTTGAGGCTTGAGGGTGAGGCCTACGAGTTCCCGGATTTCTAAAGCCCCGGATACTTTTATCTGCTGCCTTTATGGAGGGACGTCGTGAGGTATTTCATATCGTGGGCATCACTTACTTTTAACCCAATGTTGCAGCACCTGGTTATTTAGGTTGAACAGGCTGCAATCGTGTGCCTAGCCCTTTCTAGGGATATGGCCGAGTCATCCTTCTGATCCCGTTGTACCTGCCATGTCATTGGTGCCTCTTGTTATTGATGCCATGTGTCTTGACCCCAGGATTTTGACATTGCTGGCCAGTACGACCCCATGATTCCTGACGCAGAGTGTCTGAAGATCGTGCACGAGATCCTCAGCGAGCTGCAGCTGGGGGAGTTTCTCATCAAGGTAAATACTGATTTGAAAGAAACAATTACAGTTAGGTGTGTGTTTTGTGTGTGTGCTGCGTCTGCTGCTGTTTTGGGCAGGAGTGGTGCACGTTTTCCTTAATTTCCAGCACAGCGGCTGATTTTGCTTCATATTTTACAAGGGATATTTCTCCAGATTGTACTCTTGTATGTATTTCTTTATTTGTATAGCGGCGTCCATGTACATAGCACTTTACAGCAGTAATACATGAGACAGAATAATGGGAATAAGTGCTTCAAACATATTCACTTTGGACTGAAATCCTGATGGAATATACTAATTCACATAATATACTCAGAAGTGCCTGCTATTTTTCTTTTACTTCCTTGCTTTTAAAGGGATGTTAATAAGAAGCCACTATCCAATAATATTGGACAATATTTTGCAGCCATTTTGTTTCCCCTGGAGGGAGATTTTAAACCCGGTAACTTCACTGGTAAGTATTTTGGGAACTGAGAAAGTGACGCGATTAAACTCGCCGGGATCCACTGGTTCACATTCTATAATAAAAATGAAGATGGGTAAAAAATTAAATAAAAAGTCGAGAGCTGCTTTTTAACAAATTCAGATTGATTTATTCTTATGTCCGATACAGTATTGTTGTTTTTTTTTTTTAAGCTACCTCGACCACTTGGCGAAACCGAGAATGTTACCCACTTATTTTTTTTTATTAGTATTGGGTGCATTGTCCTAAAGAAGCAAAACATTGAGCATTCTTTTTTTGCTTAACTTTACTGAAAGCCGTAGGCCTCAATTGTACCAGAAATTGCAGAGCGATCCGGGTGACATCATCGTAGCAGCGGTGTGTGTGATTGGTTTGTTCAGATGCACTGCGATTGGCCAGAGGCAATCACGTGATGCGGCCGTCGTCTGTGAAAAACAAATTCTCAGATCTCTTCATGAGACAGAAGCTTTGCAGTAAGTCGCGGCGCTACCGTCGCGATTGTTATGTGCGCTTTCATTGGATTCTATAGCTTTGTTTTGAAGCTGTGAGGCGTCGCACCAGGTGGTATCGCCAGCGATTTCTGGTACAATCACGGCCTTATATATACAGTATTATGTTATGTAGAAAGTCTTTAATGGGCTACTCTCTTCTGTGTCTATTCCCGTCAGGTGAATGACAGAAGGCTTCTGACTGGCATTCTTTCAGTTTGTGGTGTTCCAGACTCTAGCTTTCGAACGGCTTGCTCTTCCATTGACAAGCTGGACAAGGTAAAGAGATGACGTTGTGAGATGCAAGTAGGACTTTTAGGGGCCATGGTCTATATTGTCCGAAGTGGCTGTTTGGGACATTTTTGACTGAAAATCCCCATTGAAGCAGAGGGGAATTTTCAGCTAAAAACTTCTAAAACAGCCACTTCGGACTATAGGGAATTAACCCCCTTGGTGTGTAACATCACACTATGAACGATCTGTGCTGGTAAAGCAATCATACAAAATAGAAGTTGATTGGTGTCCATTCCGTAGACCTAAATGTAGAGTACGTTTAGATGGAAAAACTATCAGAAAAGGAAAGCACTTGGCTGCATATTGTATTGCAAAAATGACGTACTTTGTTAAAGCAACTAGTTAATTTCTGTAAAATGTTAGTAATTGTCAAGGAACTTCACATAGTGTGCGTTTTGTGAAGGTCACATTTAAATTGACTGCTACCACGTGAATATTGTATTATTGTATATAAAAAAGCCATGTAGTAACCTTGAATAGTGGTAAATATTCTAAAGTATATTGATTTCAAAGTACCGAAAGAAAGCAGTATGTATCATCACAAACTAAGTTATTAACACAAATGTTTGGGGATATCTTCTTTGCTACAGCACTGTGATCCATGATTCATCATGACATGCCACCAGTATTGTCAATACACATTACTTCGTGTTTGTCTAATTCATACATCATTTTGTTTCAAAAGACATGGAATTGGTTAATATAAACCCTATTGGATATGTAAGAAAATACCTGGTTTTGATTCAAGAAGGTTATCATGGGAAAAACTATGGAATTTCCGTACTTATCATTGCGGTTCACAAACTTTTTTTTCTCTCACTGTATATTTTTGTCAGGGCTGCCAGGTGTAAATTTCGCTCAATAGATCAGGTATTAAACTTCGGGCCCGTCTGACTGCAGTGTGCGTAATGATTGGTCACCTGGTTTTGGATTTAGTGGAGAAGTCCCTGTAAGGCCTCGGCCAGGCAGGGAACTGGCGCTCGTGCGCTGCACCCTGCTCGGCCGGCAATCCGTGGTCGGTTAGGCGCGCGCTCGCCTGGGGGCGCAGCCACGACGTCACGGAGCTGGTTCGTCCTCATTGGGTGAACCGCTCGCGTGACGCGCTCATGAGCGGCAAATTCAAATTTGCTTGCTCTGAGCGCCGAGCATGCTCAGGCGCTTGCTCACGCTGGCCACACACATTGCCGCAACATGATTCATCGCGGCCAGCGTGAGCGCTCCCGCTCAGCACCACCCTGGACGAGGCCTAAAGATTAGGAATTTACAAGAGGCTTCATCAGGATAGGAACACAATGGGTTGCCAAGTCTCCTTTATCATTCTCTGCTGACAAGTCCATGCTCCATATCTTTGAATATGGAATGCTAATTTAATGAATGGGAAGCGATAAATTGCATGTGTTCATACAAGTAAGTGCAAAGTTAACCTGGGAATGGAATGTTTAAAATTGAATGGAAGCAACCACAAACCTTTGTCTTCTCCTTTGGGACTCATGGGTATGGCTCGGTCAAGAGCAATTGATTAATCAGACATAATAAGGGCGCGATTGGCAATATGTGCAAGTTAAACATTTACCTAAGTGTTGTAAATCAGTATTGTACTTGTTTATTTGCAGTATATAGACTGTATTTTACATTTATAGACCACATATAGGTTGTTTGAGAGGGCTAAACATTACGCACTGTTAAATGAGAAACAAAATGAATGACCATTGTAGATGGCTTAAATATATAAGGACAACTTCAAGAAGCGACTACTCTGGTTGTTGATGGCATAGGGGGACTGTGGAAGGACATGCCAAATGTGGCCCTCCTCCAAGATGGTTATTGGGCAACTTGCTGTCCGTGAGTCAGTCTGGAGCAGTGACTTCATAGGTTTCAGGAACTGATTGGCTCACGGGCAATGTGTACGGTCATTTTAAGCTCCCGGAGTAGAATATCTCCTGATTTGGTGGGTTCTTGTGGTAAGACAGGTGTTGTGTTGTTCAGAGGTGTCCTTTAAACAAAGAGTCGGGTGCTTACTGGGCAAGAAGTAGTTAATTACATATCTTGGTTGGCGGGAAAGCCTTCAACCTTGAAAAGCACATGTCCCCAGAACTAGGGTTCATCTATGTGTTTGGGTGAGATTGCTGCTTTAACCCTTAGCCTGGTTTATGTTTTGCAGCGACCTTACATCCCGGCAGCTAAGGACTTTAGAAAGCTTTAGAAGCTCATAGAGAAGCAAATTAGGAATTCAAATTATTTGTGTTTCCTAGATTCCTTGGGACAACATCCGGAATGAAATGATTGAAGAGAAGGATTTCAAACCCGAAACTGTAGACCAAATTGGTGCATACATCAGACTTAACGGTATGAACCATGGGGAACATCACTGAAGGTGCTGATAATAAATTAAATATGAGACTAAATTACCTTCATGTAATTTTCAGTGCTTTTGCTGAATTGTTATCCCACGGTAACCTGCTTTTTGCATACGTTGCAACACCAAATAATTGGTTCTTGAACTGGCAAAATATTTTATCTGCAGGAAGCTAATTAAATTGTAGTGGCGCCTGTGGAAATACAGAATCCCAGCATATTGAGACATATGTATAAATTATAGATGCAGTAACTAAATACTTCAACATTGGCCTTGTAAGTATATTGCAGGATAGCAAAAGTATCAAATTCCATGCTGAATAGAAAATGCTGATTCCATTAGAATAACATGAGAAAGCAAACATTATTATTATTAATACTCCGCACTGTGTTTTTAATTACTTCAAATTCTTATTAGAAACCAGATGGCATATATAGAGGCCCATATCTACTATGCCGTTTTTTGCTGTAAGATATGTTCCTATTCTGGAAGACACCTTGCAGCTCATTGTATGGGTGAATCGGCTTTAAGTTGTCACCCAGTTACAGAAGAAGCTGTATGGCAAAAAAAGAAGACTGTTTAGTAAACATGGCCCTTGATCGTTGGGCAGCAAAGTCACTACTTCTTATAGAAGAAGACGAAGAAAGGGTTTTATATCAAAGTGGATAAGAAGCAAAAAGTTGCGTGTCATTACCCAGAATCCCTGGCTGCAGTGGAAGGACTGTGCTGCCTGATTATATGGTTTTCGAAGCATATGCTTACTGCTCTTTGACCCATTAATACATGACCCCTGGAAATCTGGGGGAGAGGCTGTTCATTCCATGTACAGCTATTTATATTATGGAGTTACATAAAAGCATAGTACATAAGGTTCAAAAGACACACGTCCATCGAGTTCAACCTATGTTAAATTTAAACGACAGATACTTATCCTATATTGGTATTTACAGTATATTGATCAAGGCAAGCAAACGACCCCAGTGAAATATCACCAACTGCTGTCTCATAAGTGGGGGAAATGTCCTTCCTCACTCCAGTAATGGCAATCAGCATTCTCCCTGAATGAACATCCTTCCCATGTTTACTTTTTTGGGATCTCCTTTCCTAAAAAGATGTCCAACCATTTTTTGAAGATCTCGTTTGTACCTGCCATCACATTCTCCGTGGGTAATGAGTTCCACATTTTAACTGCACTTAACTTTTTGTTGCTGTTGAGTGATCTCATACAGATGTAAAAACAAACAACAATATTAGTGTTACCGAGATGCATGATCAATGAATAGACCATAGTAGCAGGTCTTGTAAAGACCGCATTTTATGTGCACTTCATATAATTTGCTATTTGGGCTGATGCCATTGCATGTTCTATCATTGACCAGTGTAGGTGGATTGGCTTTGATTGAGCAGCTATTGAAGGATGGTAAACTTTCAGAGAATAAGCTGGCCATGGATGGACTGAGTGACATGAAGCTACTGTACCAATACTTGCAACTATTTGGTGTGACAGACAAGGTGAGTGAGTTAGAGACCATACCGTATGGAAACTCCCATTCAAGTCAATGGTAGTTTCTCTGTGGTAGTGCCTGATTTGGCACTATCTCACTTAAATGATCAACCTGTGATACCATTTGAAGGTTGTTTTTGAATGGGTGTCTTAGTTGGTTCTTCCATGTAATCAGATGAATCTCTCCTGATAGATCTCCTTTGACCTGAGCCTTGCCCGCGGGTTGGACTATTACACTGGGATGATTTATGAAGTTGTCCTGCTCCAGAATAAGGGAGAACTTCTACAGCAGCAGAATGATCATATAGAGGAGTCTGTCAGTGTCGGCAGCGTGGCCGGAGGCGGACGTTATGATGGACTGGTGGGAATGTTTGATTCCAAGGGAAGGAAGGTGCCCTGTGTGGGGGTCAGTATTGGAATCGAGAGGATATTTTCCATCATAGAGAAGAACGCAGAGGTACGAGACATTCACTCGAAGGGTAAAAAATTTATAATGAAACGCGATATTGGTGTTATTTTAATTTTACATGGTTTAAAGTTTAACATTGCTCAATAATACAAGCGTACAGCATGTGGGTTTTTTTGGTTTTTTTACACCTAATGTCATTTAGGTTTTAATATTTGAAAAGTAAACACCAAAAAAAATTTTACAAATAGAAACTGATAATGCGGAACACTAATTATAGTGTTCAGAGCTTTCAAAACCTCACAGGACTCTTCTGCTAGTGTGTACTGGCTGTACATTTGAAGAAGTGACCTGTAAGGTTTTGAAAGCTTTGTACACTATAATTTTGTCTATGAAAAACTCTTATGTTGGTCCCCTGGAGGGTATCAGTGACGGTAACTTTGTGACAGGCTATTAATAATACACACAAAAATATATCTGGGTTGAACTGGACGAGGCTTAGATATGATAAAATATAATTTATTCCTTGAAAAAGGTGAACACAACAAGATATACAAATAACAGACAAAATATGGCCACTCACTTAAGATGGAATGATAAAGCAGTCATAATTCTGGACTGGCAGTTCATCCAGCAATCTTCAAAATCACCAAGACACGAAAGACAATAGCCATAGGTTCTTATACCATTATTTCCCATTGAACACAACCTAAACCCAGCCCCTCTCATAAATCAGTGGTGAGGTTGACAGTTTTCCTCAGAGTAAAACTCCTCCCACCCAAGGACGTTTAAAAACTGCTTTTCCTATCTAAATAACTTCATAGCTTCAGTTCAGTAATACTTACTGGCACGCGAGACATATTAATACATTCCGGCACGCATGATGCTCCCAATAAGACAAAATATTACCGTGTAATACTAAAATTAAGAGAGATATTAATATCTGTCTCTTAGGACCTGCTAGACGTCATGTGTTTGTAATCATTATTTGCGGCTCGGTCCCACGGTTAAATATATGTAATTTTTAGCACGTTCAGCTGAGGACATCTCATGGTATTCTTATATTTAATAAGGTCACTCATTCTGATATCTCCTTGGGTAACCGCACCCCTGGTCCCCATAACCCCTGGTCAATAAATCCTTTGAAGCAGGGACTCCTGTGTCAAGAACATTTGTCACAGGTGCTAGATTTCACACCCAATGCCCCAGACATGGGCCTAGCTGTCTCTACCAGCAAGATGTGTTAACATACACCAAACCCCCTCTGTACTTTTCACACCCAACTTCAATCAAGCCTGTTGAAGCCCGGATATTTCTGAAGAGACACCACATATTTGTATTTTCCTTAACTGCAGCTCATTAACCCCTTAAGCCCCAGTGTGTGTGTGGTGCAGACACTGGCACAGAAACAATACATTTATACAGGGGAATAAACAGTTGGATGGCTGAAGCAAGGCAAAAACACATTACTGGACCCCAGTCCAGTTAACCCCTTGCTTCCCAGGTGAGAGTAGAGGGTGGCCAAATGGGGTGTAACCCCTTTAATCCCGGGCCAAATCCCCTCTCACTTGACAGTATCTCCTCCCTGAACCAACGCATAGATTGGAACGCATGACAGAGGGTCAATGGCCTTAATGTACATGCTTCTGTTAAGTAGTCCAAGTAAAAGTGCACTCGCGGTACCAGGTTACAAAACGCCACGGGTGCACAGCTCGATGCGGCATCACCGGTGTCATAGGAATAGAAAAAGAGACACTCTACTGGTCTTCCAAAGAGCATACATTTACTGCACAGGGATCCTTGTGCAATAAATGTATGATCTTTGCAAGACCAGTGGAGTGCCTCTTTTTTTCTATTCCCATGTTTCTATTAAGCCACCCTCGAGCTGCTTGAAATGGCTTTACCATCTTTGCCAACTAAAACATTGTGTGGTCTTCCCTTTGGTTTAGGCTTCCAAGGAGAAGATACGAACCACGGAGACTCAGGTCCTTGTGGCAGCAGCTCAGAAGATGCTCTTAGAAGAGCGGCTGAAACTTATTTCCACACTCTGGGACTCGGGAATTAAGGTGAGTGGATTTTCATCAGCTACTACTCGAATATAGGGCAACCAAATGCTAGTGGAATACAAAAGCAATATATTCATAGATCTATAGAATGTTATAAACTCCTTGTTTCACAAAACTTCAAAGCGCAAGAACTCCCTGCAATCAAAAAAAAAAAAAGAAACAAATCTACATAGTGCAAAATTCAAATGTGGTGATTGATGAAATCTTTGAGTGCCCACTCACATGATGGTGAAATAAATCGGGCGTTTTCAGATTCAATCTGGTGTAGGTCTAGATGAACTTAGTATCACTGGAACTCTGAGCCACTCCCGAGGAAGCTCACATCGTTGAGTGAAACGCCGCATAGGGTAGTCCCTGTCTTCACAAGTGCTGCCATCCCCTGCACCTTCTACACCTTTTTGAGGTATTCGCTTCAACATCCAGCTGAACGACGCGTCAGACCGGGGAATCCTGAAGCGCGAGCCATGGGCTGGGAGAACGCATCTTCTACACCGTGGAAGCCGGCATCAGAGGTCCCCTCCAGCTGACGTGTGCGTCATACACTGGGGACCCCGGAAGTGCGACTCACTACGAGAGACTGGAGCCGGCTGTGTGCATGATGGGGACACCGTTCACTTCAGACCCAGTGGTCAAAACGGCTGTTTATATTTTTGGAGCATGTGAGTTGAATGAGCTCTATCTCTATCTCTGTGTATATATCTGTATTATACTATGTCCACCTCCTTCTTCTTTCATCTTATGAGTCGAACAGTTCCAGAATCTGAAAACACCTGATTTATTTCACTACCATGTTAGTGGGCACTGAAAGATTTCTTCAATCGCCACATTTGTATTTTGCACATTTGCACTATGTATATTTTTTTTCTATGATTGCGGGGAGTTCTTGCGCTTTTTATGTTTTCTGACGCCTACCTATGAGATGTTGAGAAGCATCTCCTAAAATAAGCTGCATCTCTAGTGTGTGTGTGTGTGTGTGTGTGTGTGTGTGTGTGTGTGTGTGTGTGTGTGTGTGTGTGTGTGTGCGCTTTTTATTCTGTTGGAGTACTGAACATATAGTTTAGTTTAGTGCAGTTTTGCAGCAGCATGATACTATCGATTTTTCCATGTTTTCAAAATGTATGCATATGTCTTGAAAATAAGGTGATATTCTCATTGCTTTATGGGCTTCTTCACAGGCAGAGATGCTGTACAAGAAGAATCCAAAGCTACTGAACCAGCTCCATTACTGTGAGGAAACTGGAATCCCAATTGTGGTCATTATTGGGGAGCAGGAGCTGAACGATGGAGTGGTGAAGCTCAGAGTGGTCGCTACAAGGGAAGAGGTGAGAACATGTATTCATTAACAGCTAAGACATACAGTACATAGAATAATCTTTTACAGGGATATCCCAGCTATGGGACAGGGATGGGTAAGGGCTCACAAGTACTCTGAGGGTGGTCATCCTGTATGCCTGATCTGGTTTATTAGATTTTTGCTTTTGTTTGTGAATGTACTAATAAACAGGAATAAGTTACCTTGTCCTGATCATGATATTTGAGCGTCGAGTGATTTGCAATAAGGAAACCGTTTAATCCTCTGGTCTATTAGAGACATTAAATAAATCATTTTAAAGGAGAAGGACTCTCCATTGACCTCCTCAAGGCGTTTGCCCAGCCATCTGCGAACATTGTACTGTATTAGTAAAAAGTAAGGTTTCCGCCTTCTTCGAAGATGTTCGCCGTACAACTTTGTGCAAGTAATCCAACCACTAACGCATGATTTCACGAATGCCACCAAGCATCTTTATGCCATTGACCAGGTTTGTACATCAGAGAATGAACAATCTGTGGAAGGAAATATCATAATCAAGAAACAATGTTATTTGTACACAATGAGGCTAAAACTGAAATTGGCACGGCTGATAAACCCCTCCTACTTTGTCACATCAAAGGAGGAGATTCGTTAAGCTTAAATAAGGGGTTTCTGAGTTCCATCCAGAGTTGACTACCATTCAAGTCAATGGCAGTGAATGTGGGATCGAGTTCTGATTTATAATTAAGTAATAATCCCCGAAGAACAGGGCATTACTGGCCAATAATGCCCTGGCTGGAAGAGTTGAAGGCCCGAGGCGAAGCCGAGGGACTTTAACCCAGCCAGGGCAATATTGGCCAGTAATGCCCTGTTCTTCGGGGATTATTACTATTATAGGCTAAATCTAGACTTATTTCATAAATAATAGACACTTTTGTATAGTTAAATAGATTTTTTTATTAAAATAAAATAGTAAATACATGAAACCACCTCTATATACGCTTACACTGCAGATATCTATATCACACACTGCCGCCCCTCTCTATACACACACACACATGCACACCACAGCACTTCTACACACCACAGCACCTCTACACACACAACACAGCACCTCTACACACACAACACAGCACCTCTGCACACAAAACACAGCACCTCTACACACACAACACAGCACCTCTACACACACAGCAGCTCTACACACACAACACAGCAGCTCTACACGCACAACACAGCAGCTCTACACGCACAACACAGCAGCTCTACACGCACAACACAGCAGCTCTACACGCACAACACAGCAGCTCTACACGCACACACGCGCACACACAACAAAGCAGCTCTACACACACAAACTCTGCTGCTACACACACATGCTACACCCATAAACACGGCTGCTGACACTGACACACACACTGGAGCTCTACACACACACACACACACACACACACACACAAACTGCTGCTACACATACAACAGCACAATACAACACACACACACACACACACACACTAAAGCCACAATAAAAAATGCAGCCACTTACTAAACTTTGCACCCCCCCACCTCTACACACAACACCGCACAAAACAGCATCTCTACACACACCCCACACACACACAACACTGCACCTCTATACACAACACAGCACCTCTACACACACAACATACACACACACAACACTGCACCTCTATACACAGCACCTCTACACACACACACAAACTGCTGCTTACACACACATGCTACACCCATAAACACTGCTGCTGACACTGACACACACACACTGGAGCTCTATACACACACAGCACCTCTACACAGATATACAACAGCACACACACTGCTACTGACACACACAATTCAACTGAATCTGCTCAGAAAATCTCAGTCAGCTCGGGAGGGGGAGGAGTCAACCTGTGGCTGATACGTCCTGACCAATCCCCTGCCCTGTCTCAGAGCTGTTACTTCAATCAGACGAATCCCCTGCCCTGTCTCAGCTGTTCTGAAAGCTGATTGACTGGAAATAAACACATTGAAAACTACACATTCTGCTGCTTAAATTCCGGGCATTACTGATTGGTTAAAATTCCGTGCATTATCAAATCAGAGAGCAGGGTTTTCAATAATGCCCTGAATTTTACTGCTTTAGCCTATAATACCCATTATTGGAGATTAGTGAATCCTGGTCAAAGAGCCTTGTTAGAGAGAAGCTCAGGATAAGAATGTTTCTCTAATAAGTATCTTTGAAGTCTGCATAAATCCTGGTGGGTTGGAGCTTAGTGCAGGCTTTAGGCTTTTAAAATGAAATTAAATCAACCTGGAATATGATAAACATTAGGTTGATATTCTTCTTTAGATTACTTTCAAGCTGGTTTTATAGTTGTACTAGCTGAGAGACCCGGCGTTGCCCGGGATGTAAATGCGTAATAGGTAGTATTATTTATAATCATGGAACAATAGATGACTATTTGTTGTAAAGGTTGGATAATAATATTGAAAAGAAAGATGGAAGAAAATGTAATACGATGTTGTATAAAAATGGTTTATTGTAACCACACCACAGTACAATGTATATTTTGGTGCCATAAGTGATGTAAAAATGTGAGGCGTGTGTCCTGCTAGGGTGTGAGGCGGCGGGTGGCGCGTGGGTTGTGAGTGCTGTCTGCGAGTGGGGGTCCTGCTAGGGTGTGAGGCGGCGGGTGGTGCGTGGGTTGTGAGTGCTGTCTGTGAGTGGGGGTCCTGCTAGGGTGTGAGGCGGCGGGTGGCGCATGGGTTGTGAGTGCTGTTTGTGAGTGGGGGTCCTGCTAGGGTGTGAGGCGGTGGGTCAGTGATGTCGGTGCGTAGGGGCGGGAGGCAGCAGGTGTGTGTGGCGGCAGGTATGTGTCGAGTGTGGCGGGTGTCTGTTGAGTGCGTGCAGCGGCTGTGAGGCGGTGGGTGAAAGGCGGGGGTGGGGAGGCGGTAAGGCGGGCAGGAAGGCGAAGGGCGGCGGGAAGGGGAGGAGGGGGTGGTGGGGGGGGGCAAGGGGTGGAGGAGGGGGGGCAAGGGTGGAGGAGGGGGGGCAAGGGGTGGAGGAGGGGGGGGCAAGGGGTGGAGGAGGGGGGGGGGCAAGGGGTGGAGGAGGGGGGGGGGCAAGGGGTGGAGGAGGGGGGGGGCAAGGGGTGGAGGAGGGGGGGGGGCAAGGGGTGGAGGAGGGGGGGGGCAAGGGGTGGAGGAGGGGGGGGGGGCAAGGGGTGGAGGAGGGGGGGGGGGCAAGGGGTGAGGAGGGGGGGGGGGCAAGGGGTGGAGAGGGGGGGGGGCAAGGGGTGGAGGAGGGGGGGGGGCAAGGGGTGGAGGAGGGGGGGGGGGCAAGGGTGGAGGAGGGGGGGGGGGCAAGGGTGGAGGAGGGGGGGGGGCAAGGGGTGGAGGAGGGGGGGGGGCAAGGGGTGGAGGAGGGGGGGGGGGCAAGGGGTGGAGGAGGGGGGGGGGGGCAAGGGTGGAGGAGGGGGGGGAAGGGTTGGAGGAGGGGGGGGAAGGGTTAGAGGAGGGGGGGGAAGGGTTAGAGGAGGGGGGGGGAAGGGTTAGAGGAGGGGGGGAAGGGTTAGAGGAGGGGGGGAAGGGTTAGAGGAGGGGGGGAAGGGTTAGAGGAGGGGGGGGAAGGGTTAGAGGAGGGGGGGAAGGGTTAGAGGAGGGGGGGAAGGGTTAGAGGAGGGGGGGAAGGGTTAGAGGAGGGGTGGGAGGCGAAGGGGGGGTGGAGGGGAGGCGAAGGGGGGGGGGGTGGAGGGGAGGTGAAGGGGGGGGGTGGAGGGGAGGTTGAAGGGGGGGGGGGGGTGGATGGGAGGTGAAGGGGGGTGAAGAGGGGGGGGGGTGGAGGGGAGGTGAAGGGGGGGAGGTAAATGGGGAGGTGAAGGGAGGAGAAGTGGAGTGAGGAGAGGTAAAGGGGGTGAGGGGAGGTGAACGGGGGTGAGGGGTGGTGAACGGGGGTGAG
The DNA here is from genome assembly GCF_040206685.1 of Ascaphus truei. NCBI lineage: Eukaryota > Metazoa > Chordata > Amphibia > Anura > Ascaphidae > Ascaphus > Ascaphus truei. Next base: position 264,124,747 of record NC_134487.1, on the reverse strand, counting down.
GGGTGGTGAAGGGGGGTGAGGGGAGGTGAAGGCCGCTCACTCACCCGTCCGGGCAGGTCCCACGTGGATCTGAGGCGGGAGGCAGCGTGTTGTGGCCGCTCCCCCGCTGTGTCCCGGGCGCTCGCTCGCTCCCCCGCTGACTGTAGCGGCGCTGGGGGGGGGGGGGTATCGGGGAGACACTGACACTGGAGGTGAAGGGGGGGTGGAGGGGAGGTGAAGGCCGCTCACTCACCCATCCGGCAGGTCCCAGGTGGATCTGAGGCGGGAGGCAGCGTGTTGTGGCCGCTCCCCCGCTGTGTGCCGGGCGCCGCCATCTTGGGTACTCGGCGCCGCGAGGCAGCCTGCCTGGCCACTGGCTGTTCCCCGCCGGGGAGGGGGTGAGTTGTAGCGCCAGGGAGGGGGGGCATGTATATGTGTGGGGGGGGAGAGGTGGGAGATATAGAAGGGGGGTCTCGCACGGCCGCTGACACTGGGTGGGGGGGGGGGGCGCTGAAGGGTAATAATAGTGTGTGTGTCCCGCTGACTGTAGCGGCGCCGGGGGAGGGGGGGGGCGGGGTGAAAGCGCGGGAGACACGGGGAGAGGAGGAGGTGCGCGCGGGTGCTGCTAACACTGTGAGCCCCGCTAATGTAGGTAACACCCCCCTACGTGTGTGTGTGTGTGTGTGTGTGTGTGTGTCCTTTGGCCCGTCACTCCGCCTCAGGCCAATGAGAGGTGTGCGGGGGCGGGCGGGCCAAGGGACCAATGAGATTGCCGCTAGGGACGCAGACATACAGTGCTTTCAGAAATTTATAGTAGATTCAAGTTAAAAGATGCAGTACTCTCCTAGTCCAGCATTACTAATTCTCTCTCTTTGACATATCTGGTTTGACTGTGGTTAAAAAAAATTGTTTGCTGAACTTTTTTTTTTAGACTAATTTAAGATTCAATAGATTAAACGCTTGGTGCCCTGATGATATTCAGTGAACATCGTGAGGACTGGCACTCGAGTGAATTCCATGCTTCCTTTTGCTCGCCGTCTTGTAGATCTCATTCACCACTCCATAGCCGGGATGAAAGCAATCTATTCCATGCATGTCGCAACCATGTGATCTTTGAGAAGTGATGGATGAATTTACAGGCCTCTCTGACATTGAAATGTTAACTTCTTTTTTTTTTTTTTTTTTTCTCAAATGATTTAAAATATTTTTTAAAAGCAATTTCTTTTTTTTATAGCTTCCAGAATTTACATCCCTTTTACTTTTCCAGTTGTATCTTTTTTTTTTTTTTTTTTTTTTTTAAATGTTCTGAAGACAAAGGAGAAACAAAGTCCTTTTATTTTATTGTCTGATATTTGGTTCTCCAGTCTTTGTCTGCGTTGGAAGATT